>NC_046666.1:103626978-103638070 GCF_010883055.1 Belonocnema kinseyi | reverse complement strand
AGTTTTACAGAACTTTTAAATATATTAATAGTGATTCCCATTTTGTCGTAAAATTTATGTAAAATTCTGCAAAAAAAATGCCTCAAAATCTTCCAGACTTTTTTACAATCTTATAAATTTCTAAAAATGTTTGAAATATTTTTGACACTGTAAACTTCCCGAAATTATAAAATTCTGAAACCTGAAAATCTCGTATTTAAAAATTATAGAATAATGAAATTCTGGACAGTTTACAATATTATCGAATTTGGAAATTCCCGAATAATAAAACTCCAGGCCGAATGCTGTCTAATGATAAAATATACAAACTAGAAAATTCCCGAACTGCAGAAATTGAGAAAACAGTTTTGTGGTCAATATTATTTATTTATTACAAATACAATAATCAAATAGAGAGCTTCCGGTTGGGTTAGAAACGTTGCACACGCGTCCGGGAAACGTCGCCGAAAAAGTGAGAGATTAAAGTTTTAAACTTATGCAGGTGGTCTGGTGAGTGGAAAATTTGGGCAGTGCGCGAAAAAAGTTATCAGCAAAAGTATTATTCATAATTTTGAAGCTATAGAACTAGTGAGATATGGATAAAATGAAACCCTTCGAAAAGGAAGAGGTTATGTTGAATGGGAGCGAGGAGGTGAAGAAGTTCAACACCGAATCGGTTGATGACAGAGAGAGGGCAGCACCAAATGGGAATGGACAAGCAGATGACATCGAATAGCTGCCAGGAGAAAATAATAAGCAGTCGACGTCGACGGCGAAAAACTGCCGAGGAAGACCAAAGAAAGAGGTTAAGGAAAAGGAGAAAGGAATTACGAGCTCCAGGGAAATCACGGACTTCGTACAAGCCAACTCGAGCTTGATAGAGTGGGGAGGGTTGACGAATGAAGTCTTCAAAAGAAGGGAAAAAATAACTAGATCACCTAGCAGAAGTGAATGGGGAAGCGGCAAGAGACGGGATAGAAGTTTGAGCGAAGATTTAACGGATGTGGAGGCCGAAAGTCAAGAGTGACCTCAGCCACAATCAAATAATCTTCTGATTGACAGAAATGAAGAGAAAGGGAGACATCCTATAAGCAAACCCCATGATGAAATGGCCCAAAATATGATTACTCATTTAGAAGAAAAGGATACTAGAGGCATAGCTAGATTTTTCATACAAATTAATGACAGTGATGAGTTGACAGGCGAGAACATTCGAAAAAAGGAGATGGATTTAGCAGGTTCAATTTCGAACCTATTGAAGGGGTGGTGGAATGCGAATGGGAAAAAAGAAATAGACAAGATAGCTCAGTAATATCACAATTTACAGCTTTCATTCAAATCCTTGAATACAGGACAATTAAAAAAGAAGCAGAGTGGGAAGCAGCCGTCTCAACTTTAGAAAAAGCCAGGGAAAAAGAAAATGCTTGAGTAGCAGAAAAGAAACACATGGAAGAAGAAATTAGGAATTTAAAAGATAAGCTGGCAAACTCTAAAAAAGGTTACATAAATGGTGAAGTATGTACTTAATTAACAGCGGAGGGAGAAACTTCAAATATTTATGGAGGCCTAGAAAGGACCAGGGAAGACGACAGGGACAACAGAGACAAGGAAGCTCAGTATCAAGGAAAGAATAAGGATTCGCGACCTGGAAAGCTGACGAAAAAGGAGCTGGACCGAGAAATAAAAGAAAGAAGGGACAGAAAAAATCATGTAATAATCAGAGGATTCAGACCAACCGGGAGGAACGTAAAGGGAGAAATAAAATCGGCCCTTAAAAAAACAATTGGAGTAGCAGCAGAGGTCAAAGGAATCAGCTTCAACAATGAAGAGTTTTTGGTGGACTTGCATTCTTGGAGAGACAAAATGTCCATAATGAGAAGAAAATCCAAATTCAGAGGGACCAGCATCTGGATTGCGGACAACTTGACCGACAGAGAGCTTCAAATACAGAAGTGGATCACGAATGTAGCTGAGGAAGAAGCAGGACATGGAAAAGCAGTGAGGACGGGCTACATGAAATGGAAGATTGGTGAAGATTGGTTCTTCTGGAACAAGGAAGAAGGGGGACCCAGCAAGAATTTTTTCGTATCCACGGCGCCTAAGAACATCAGAGGTATGTCATGGAATATTTCGGGAGCAAATAAGGTAGGGCAGGTATGGGATTTTTTAAAGGGTTTTAAATTAATTGTACTACAAGAAACTTGGCTAATGAAAGAGTCAGATTTTATTTATATAAAGATTTTATTAAGATTAAAGATTTTATTTATATAACAAAACCGGCAGAAAAAGTTCATAATAAGGGGAGAGCAAAGGGAGGGCATCTAATAGGAATTAAGAAAAATTGGGTGGGAGACAATTGGGAGTGTAAAGAATGGGACTGCGGAATTGTAATTAGTAACAATAAGTTAAGATTTGAATCAAAAATACTAAAAATTGTAATTGTTTATAACAATGAAGGCATTTCTAAGATCCGTGGAAGTCTATGTAAATTAATAGAAAAGGCAAGCAGAGAAAATGAGTGCTTGGTAATGATAGGTGATTGGAACGCTAGAGTAGGTAGGGTCACAGAGGAGAGCCCAGAGATGCAGTACGAGAATGGCAATAAAAATCTGCGAAACTCAGAGGACGAGTTGGTGAACGCCGAGGGTAAAAAACTTTTGAATATTTGTGAAGAACACGGGCTTAAAATCCTCAATGGTTGTACTCAGGGCGATAGAAAAGGCATATTCACGCATATTTTCGACGCGGGGGGATCGGTCTTAGATTTAATTATTTTAAAAGAAGATGAGGGGGTAAACCCAATATCGAAAATAAAAGTTGAAGCGAGAATCGAGTCGGATCACCTACCGGTCACCTTCCGACTCTCTCACACGGGGTCAGAATTATACAAAAAAAGGGAACCGAGAAGGGGACGGAGTATAAATAAGGCGGAAAAACTATTCTGGGACAAAGAGAAATCAGAAAAATTCGGGGAAAAAATGGAAGAACTATGGGTAACGAGAGTAGAGGAAGAAGCAAATGAAGACAGATGGAAGATAATAATTGATAGTATAAAAAAAGCAGCAAAAGAAGTAGGAATGGTAAGGATGGTGGGGCCCCACAGCAATAATTTTAAGAAAAGGATTGACTGGTTCGATGAAGATTGCAAAGAACAGAGGAAAAAAGTGTGGGAAACCTTAAAAATGTTTCTAAAGTTAAAGAGAGAATCGGAGCGGGAGAAATTTGTGTATGAAAAAAGAGGTTGAAAAGTTTATACAAGGAAAAAAGGAGACAAAGAAATGAAGAAAATTGGAAAGAGGTAGAAAATAGTAGACAATCAGGCGATTTTTGAGCGCAATTAGAAAATTTAGACCAAAGACCAGAGGGAACGTCAAAGGGGAAGACATTAGCTTAGAAAAATGGAAAACTCATTTTGAAATGCTACTAGGAAGCAAGGGTGAGAAAAGTCAGAATAATCAAGAATCAGTGAGAGATAGGGACAAAGAGGGTAAGGGGAGTAAGACTGAAAACGAGGGAGCTCCAGCGAACAGTGGAGAACATCTAGATGAAGCCGAAAAGGGACTTAATGGAAAAATAGAGTTTAAAGAATTCTGTGAATGCATAAAAAAATGAAAAGAGGACAAGCGCCTGGGGAGGATGGGGTACCAAAAGAATTTAATGCAGGGATGCCAAAAGTGTGGGCGACAGAAATGCATGAAGTAATAAACGATTTATGGGAAAATGGAGTTATGATTAAAGGATGACAGACAACCAGAATAGTACCAATATTTAAGAATGGAGACGAGGACGACGCGGAAAACTACAGAGATGTTTCGCTGCTAGATTTGGGTTACAAAATATTAGCGGCTATAATGGATGCAAGACTAGGGGAATGGGTAGAGGAAAAGAGATTGCTCAGGGAAAGTCAGGCAGGTTTTAGAAAAAAAGAAGTACCAGAGACCACATCTTTGTCTTAAATTCTTTAATAAACAAGTTAAAAAAAGAGAAAGGAAAGCTATACGTAGAATTTATAGATTTTAAGAAAGCATTTGATACAATAGGCAGAAACATACTTTTTGAAAAACTGGAAAAGGTAGGAATCAGTGGCTCTTGATATGATCAAGAGCATTCATAGGAACACTTTCAACGAGATAGTAACTAAAGCGGGAATCTCAGAAAATTTTAGAACAAATATAAGGGTAAGACAAGGATGCCCCTTGAGCCCGACCCTCTTTAACATTTTCTTGGACGACATAGATAATGAGTGGACCAAAAGAAATGAAGGAGGAACCGTAATTAGGAAATCGAAGGTGTTTACTTTAAAATTTGCGGATGACTTAGCGATCGTTTCCGATCACGCGGATGGTATCAAAGAAATGTTAAAAACGCTGGAAAGATATGCTGATAAGAATAAATTAGAAGTGAATGTCAAAAAAACAAAATGTAATGGTGTTTAAGAAAGGGGGTAGGAAGAAATCTGGAGAGGAATGGAAATTTGAAGGAGAACCACTCGAAGTAGTAGACAAGTTTAAATATTTAGGTTTTTGGTTTTCATCGGGCGGATCATTCAACAAACACCTAGCAGCCCTAGCAGGCAAAGCGCAAAAATCTATCGATGCAGCGTGGGGAGTGATGAAAAGGGCAGGAATAAACGCGTTAAAGAGAAGACTTTACATACTGGATGTATTAGCAAAAACAGGAGCGTTTTGGGGATGGAGGAGAAGGGAAGAAATAGAGAAAGTACAGAGTAGATATGTTAAAAAGATTATGGGATTGGTAAGAAATACCCCTGCATACATCTGGAAAATAGAGTCAGGAAGAAGAAGCACGGAAATCAAGACTAGAAGAAGGGCGAGTAACTATCTTTATGAAATGTTAGAAATGGAGGAAGATAGGTTACCAAAAATTTGTCTAATGGAGGAGATACGATGCTGCATAAATGGTAATCCGTGAGCCTGGGGAAAGGGATTAGTGGCAGCATTAGAAGAAGTAGGAGATGGCGAGACCGATTGGCAAAAAATTGATATTTCAAATTATTGTAAAGTATACAAAAGTATAACAGATGGGATAGAGAGGGAATAATACTGAGAAGCGAAAGATATCAAAGGAATAGATAAGGAACAGTGGGCTAGGCTAAGATGCGGTAATGTGGGTAAGGCAGGAAATAAGGATTATAAAGATGATTGTCTTTGCCGCTTATGTGGGGAAGAGGAGGAAGATATATACCACATTTGGAAATGCAAAAAAGCTAGGCAACTCATTGATCGTGAAACAGTCATACATACATACATACATACATACATACATACATACATACATACATACATACATACATACATACATACATACATACATACATACATACATACATACATACATACATACATACATACATACATACATACATACATACATACATACATACATACATACATACATACAATAAACAAATATTTTTATTATAGAAATTTTGTTTAATTTTTAATTTTGATAAATTATTATTTTAATTTAAAATAACAATAATTGTATACAAATGTGACACAAACATAAATTTATAAACACATGAGCTTCAATTGAATCAAACTTTACAGGATTCAATTCAGACTAATTTAACGCGACTTTTATTTTAATCTTTTTAAATAATAATTTTATTTTTGCGAGAGTTTTCTGTAATATACAAAAATACAATGCACATTTTCAAACATCGTTTTTTATTCAAAAATACATTTGTTCAATTATTGTTATTTTAAATTCTGACAATAATTTTTAGAAACTTTAAACATTAAAAAAGTTTTTTCTTTGGTTTAAGTATTTTATTATTCTATTTAAAAAAAATTTTGTATCAAACTATTTTTTAATTGTTCAAATTAGGGAGTGGTCTAGCCCAGATATTGTATAATTCGGAAATTTTCTGTCGGCAATTCTCAAATTCTGTAAGATTGTAAATTATCGATAATTTTCCAATTCGGAACTTTTAAATTTCGACAATGTTATAATTTCGACATTTTTACAGTGATATCGGAATTTTATTTTTCGGAAAAAGCAACTGAAAAATCCTGAAAAATAAAATTCCCGGCACTGTAAAATTCGTAAATTGAAAGATAACCAAAGAATAAAATTCCCGAAATTATAAAAGTCAAATGGAAGAATTCACGAAAAATAAAATAAATGAAATTCCGGAAATAAGATATTAACGAATTTGAAAAATCCCTATAGAAAATGGCTGAATTATAAAATATCCGAACTAGAAAATTCATGAATTTAAACAATTCCAAAAATTGTTTATTAAATAATATTCATTTATTGAAAATACAATAATCGAATATATATTTCTGTATGAAAAATTGTGTTTGAAAATGTGCATAGTATTTGAAAAAATATTTAAAAGTTCTGAAAAATCGAATTTTTTTTTAATAAAAAAATATTGAAAATAAATTTTGATATAAATCTTTGTTGAATTGAATCATGCAGTTTGTTTCAAAAAATTTCTTATGTAGGTACGAAGAAAATTTAGACAGAACATTTTTTCTTTCAAAGCGCACGTGTTTTTTAATGTATTTTTTAATACAATTTTTAGAAAATTATTATTCAGGTGCCGGAGATTTCATTTTTTGGAATTTTTCGTTCATCCCTTTCGGGCTTTTTTCAGCGGTGCCATATTTGTATACCTGCTCTTAAAATTATGTAATTTTTCAAAATAAAAAGTAAACATTACAAAACATTTTAGAATAATTAAAAGTATCAATTCTCTTTTAAATTATTTCAAATTTTTTTAAATTATTTAAACAATTTTTCGGAACTTTTAAATGTCTTTTAGACTGGTTACCATTTTTCCTAACATTTTTGTAAAATCCTGTTCTTTAAGAATCAAAATGAAATACTTTTACCTTGGAAATACAGATAAAAAAAATAAAACAATTATAATTGTAACATTCAAAGTTTATATTTGTCACTCTGAAATTGTGACAATTCTTTTTCATATTGTTTACAATTGGAAATGTTTTTTTTTTTTAATTTCCAAACTAAATAGATTAAAAATGGAATATTTTATACTGAAATAATACTTCAAAAAGATTTTGAAACTGAATAAAGGCGTTCATTTAAGAAGATATTAATTCGAACGTTTACACTTGTGTCACTACTAAGGTTTTCGAATTAAATTAGTTCAAATTTTAACGTTAAAATATGTAAATCATATCATTTTGAACAGATCTAGAATCATCTTGTAAAATCACTGTTAAATTTTTAATACTCGAACTGCAGTTCAATTGTCAAATTTACTTTCTTTTCCCGATTTGTCCCGGTCGCGAGTATAGCTCAATATTCAGAACAATTTTCATTTTTTTGAAATAGTAATTTTTTGGTTCTAACTTACGGGACAATCATTTTATTATTTGAAAGATTTTTTATAAATCTTGTCAATAATTTTTACATTCTCAGCCAAAATGAGCAGGTATTAGTTTTTTTTTATCAAAAATGGTTTTTTCGGATTTGATCAAATGTCGACGTTTTGAGGCCTCTTGAGTCAGAAAAACAAGTTTTTACGTCGGGGTCTGTTTGTCTGTCCGGTGTCGTCGTTGTTGTCTGTATACCGGATAACTTTCGGAAGACTGGTCGGATTGAATTGGACTTTGACAACTTTTTATGATAAAATCAAACTTACCAAAGTTAAAGCATTTTCAAAATCCAAAAAACCAAATGAAAATGGACATTTGAAGCAAAGAAAGCTTGTTATGGAAAAAAGTCAAGAGGCGAAAAACGCTACTTTTTCAAGGCCCCATGAATATTTTATCACATTCTCATCCATAATGAGAAGACTTTTATGCGAAAAATGATTTATTGATTTCAAATCGTAGATTTTAAATTATTTATGTCTTACGGTCCAATCGTAAATCGAAAAAATAAATAAGAGTCAAAAAAACATGTTCTTCGAAACTCAGATATTTATGGAATAGAAAAAACTCCTTTTGAATCATTTTACAACGAAGAATGATTTCCACGAATTTCATGAAATTTCGACGTTTTGAGGTTCCGTGATCAGAAAAACAAGTTTTTACGTCGGTATCTGTGCGTCTCTCTGGCGTCTACGTCGTCGTTGTCATTGATGTTGTGGTTGTCTGTATATCGGATAACTTTCGAAAAAATAGTCGGATTGGATTGTGCTTTGACACACAGTTTTTTTCATTTTAAGAATTGTATGTAAAAATTGTACTATTTTTATTTGTATACAAAATATTTTTGCTCAATTAAATTGTTACAATAAAAGTGTTTCGAAGAGATGTTTGAACAATCTTTCGGAGAATAAAATTAGTATTTATAGGTCGACAAAGGTTTGTTTTCTTCACCAAATTTGGCTTTAGTCTAAGTTTCTCCAATCGTTTTTACTATAGTACAATTTACGTTTGTATCTCGGGCGAAGAAATACATTCTATTGTTTGACCAATATTCTTTGTAAGTCAATATTTTTCAGAGAAAATTACCCCGAGTGACCTTCAATTATAATGTTATAAATGTGAAAAAACCAAATTTCAATGTTTACTATGAAAAACACAATCCCTGAGTGACAGAACAAAATTGGAAACAAAAAGAGTCAATTTATTCAGGAACAAGATTTTTGAACAAAAATGACCTTGAGTGAACCTTTAATATATATTTGTTAATTTTTACAAAAATCAAGCGTTATTTTCTTGACACAAAAAAAAAAATAATAATAATTTGTGGGGGTAACAAATCGAGGCGTCCTAACGATAGGATACTGGCGCACGCGATCGACTAGATGATACTTAACCAAAAATATAAACAATAAAAAGCTAACCAAGAAGTAAGAACTAGAAAGTCTTAGATCGCGGAATTGAACAAGATGGAGCTAGAAGTTGGCCAAAACTAGAAGATGCTCGCTTGCTCCATCAAAACATTAAAGTGCTATCTCGGGCGAGTAAAGCATGAAGGTGCCACTTCTCGCTTATAATCTAAACGCGAGAAGTGGCAACCTTCATGCTTTGCTCGCCCGAGATAGAACTTTCATGATTTGATGAAGCGAGTGAGCACCTTTGAGTTTTAGCCAACTTCTAGCCTCATCTTGCTCAATTACGCGAGCAAGACTTTCTAGCGCTAACTTCTCGGTTAGTTTTTTATTGCTTTTATTTTTGTTTAAGTACCGTCAAGTCGTGTCGCGTCCGTTGGCACCCTACCGTTAGGACGCCTCGAAATGATAAAAAAATTAATAAAACTTGAAGCTGTACGATTTTAATTTGTAACTAAATAATTTGAAATGTTTCAATCTAAAATTATCGAACACTTTCCATTTGAAAATTCTGATGACATGTTTTAATACGTTTAAATTTGAAATTATTCAATGCACTGAAGACTACAAATTTAAAATATCTCGACTGTTAGAGCTTTAAATATTTTTAAAATTTCTGTTCTGGAGACTAAATAACACTTATTCTTTTATTAAGAAATCACAATCAAAATTGTTAAAAAAAAGTTTTTAAAAGAGTTTTAAAAACCTTAAAAAAGGTCAGAAGTTTTAATAGTTCAATATATATGATAGAACCTCTATAAGTTTGAAATTTGTCTATATTTTTTCATGTTTGAGCTACAATTATTCAATTTTAGAAGTTATAAATTACAATCGTGAAAAATAAATAAAACGTTTTAATTAATTGATATTTAAAATAAAAAAACATCTAAATGCAGCTGCAAACATTGAATTTGAAACGCGTTGAATTCAAGGTATATTTTAAAAAGAAAACTGAAAGCAGAGGATTGACTTTAAAAAAAAGCGGAAGAAAGTTACTCGCTGGTTTGCAAATGAACATGGAAAATGATGTATTTTCGCATTTCTAAATTTTAAATTTAAACTTTTTCGTGTTGTAACAATTTCGAATCCCATAATGTTATTTTTTACCTAACCTTTGACTAAGAACGAAAATTCAAACAATAAGGCTGTATTCTGAAAATGAAGCATATTTAACGTTAAAATTCAAGTTCTTAAACTGAAGGTCTAAAAATTTGCAAATTTTACAATTAGTGTTGTGTAAACTGCATTGGCATATTAAAAGAGTATAAATAGTTCCTAAATTAGTTTTTAAATTTTCGGAAGTTTACCTTATTTACATACCTACATGTCAAAAAAGCCTACCCAATTTTTTCAAATTTTAATCACTTATTTTCTAAGAGAAAATCACCCCTGTTTACGAGTGACTGAAACGGATTAGAAAAAAATCGCCAAGACCCAAGAATAAAAATTGGATGTACAGCGAATTTTTTAATTTTTAATTGAGATTATCTTTAACTTTGTAATATCAAAAATTTCCATACCCAATTTTTTTATTAATACTGTAGAAAAAAATCAACAAGATCGAGTGCCGAAATTATAATTAGAGCAATTTTTCTGTAATTCTATGGGGACGACTGAAAGATGCCAAAAAATATAATTCCCGACTCGGTAAAACTCTCTGTCCCGAATAATAAAACTGCAAAACTAATTAAATTCCTGAACAGTTTATGCTATTAACGAATTTGAAAATTCCCGAATAAAATTGTTTCTTAATCAATATTAATTATTTATTAAAAATACGATAATAAAATATTTGTATCAAACATATTTTTGTTTATTATTTAAAGTTTTAAAAATTATTTGTTTCAATTAAAAATTAAAATTATACGAAAATTTTACCGGCAAATTAATATAAAAAAACACGTGTTTTTTAATCAACATTTCGATTTTTCGGAAGAACTTTTGTGATTTAAAAAATACTATATACATTTTCAACCAAAATATCTTATCCAGAAATATATTTTGTTTTAATTATTTTAATTTTAAATTTAAACAATAATGCTTAAACACTTCAAACATTAAAAAAGTTGTTTCTTTGGTATAAATATTTGATTATTAAAATTAAAAATATGATTTTTCAAGAAAATTTTTTTTTATATAAAAAAAAAGACTGTACCGAAAACCTGGATCAGGCTTCAGATCTGAAAAAAGCATTGATATGCATACATGTCAAACTTTTCTAACCTCAAAAAATCTTTCTACTGCTTTACCGTCATATTTTACGAAGAATGAGAAAACAAGCATTCGACTTCGTAGTACGGTGAGGGCAGCACCTCGATAGGGCAGAAAATG
>NC_046666.1:103617188-103626878 GCF_010883055.1 Belonocnema kinseyi | reverse complement strand
GCCCCGTACCGCATCTACGTTTATAATATCTTTGCTACAAGCCCACACACATTTAAACACTTGTCGAGTCCATACTGGGGTCTAGTGGCCCCTATGAGGTTTAAGCTGTGCCCTACGCCCTACAAAATTATTCTGGTCAACAATGATGGTCATAATCTTTTCTTGGTGATGAAATTATATATTTTTTAAACAATTTTTTGCAAAAAGAGTCGGAACAAAAAAGCGAAAAATCACAGAAATAGAGTTTAATTTTTATTTTTTGTTCTTATTTTTTTATTAAATTTCTCCTAGGGTTTTAAAGATGAGATGTTGGAGAATCAGAAAAAAATACGCCACTTCAATTCCTTCCAAAAAGTTAAATTATTCGGCGGTATGGAAAATGAGAATATTCATACGTACAAAAACGCTATTTTTATTTTACGTATCCTAAACATACAAAAGAATTGTTTTAAGAAGTTCAAAAAGGTAAAAATGAATATTCTATATTGTTTCTTTTTTTAATTTTCATTGTAAAATTTTTTTTCTTGTGCAGATGCACAGTCAGTGCAGCGACCCAACCGGTGATCGTCACACATCGCACGTTGACAAGAAGCGCAGGAAACCCGAGTTTTTCGGTCTTCCCCATCTGATTCCTCGTCTCCGAAAAACTTTTCTTCATTCTTATCTTTTTCCATCAACGCATTTTGAATGACGACGTGACTTCTCAAGCTCTATTCAGCCATTGCTACTTTTCTCTAGAATACATTGTAAAAGAAACTTTTATTTCAGAGCGGATTTTAGATATTGAATGACATTGAAAAAAACATTCTGAAGTGGTACTGATATAAGATCAGCAAAGAGAATCAAGCTGTAGGTCTTCGATTTTGTTTCAAAATCAAACATTGATTGAAGCTTTCCTTCTACCTCCACACGTTAGAAAAAGAGGTGCGGTCGATTTTTGAGTTTTGATACACAAAATCAGAGTCCCACTGCAAATCAATTTGATTTACATTGAAATAAAAAAACAGGAAGTTCTCCTATTTAAATATAGGACACGTAATTAACGAGATCGTAAAAAAATTGATCTCTAGTTGTTACAGGATGGATCTTTTCTAAGCATTGAAGGAATTTTTCTAGTCCATAAAAGTATATAACATGCTACAAATTAGCCTTATAGACCACTTTCACACAGAAATATAGCATGCTATTTTTTAAATAATATTGAATGAAAAATTTACTTTTTACACATAATTTTACACAGAAACAAACCAAAAACAATTGAAAAAAAAAATTTCACTTACCGTACGATAAAATTACACGGCGTCCACACTGGGGTCCAATGGCCCCCACTCACGTTTTGCGTCTACCTTGTTTTGCACGTGAGGGCTAACTGACGACGCTAACCTACATGACCTGTCCTCAGATACCTGAAACGAATTTACGTTGGGTCGAAATATCTGTATCGACCTTTTCTTAGAAGGGATACATAAATAAAAATGCGCTGGGGTCCAATGGCCCCCAGTGTGTACTTGTAGTGTTAAATCCATGCATGGGACCATGAGAAACAAATTTTACGCACCGACAATGCGTAAAACGGAAGTGACGGAAGGATAGCTGATTTGAAAATACAAAACAAATGAAAAAGCTGAAGTATTTTCCAATATTAAAGTATTCGAAAATTTAGGAAAATCATACGTATTCTTAGATGAAATTTTTATTGTATGATATAGGATAGTACGTAAAAGGTATATTTTATCAATACATAAATTTTCCTTACTGTCTTCCAGAAATATATTCATATGCTTAAGATGAAATGAACAACTTATAACCTTGAAGATCATAGAAAGGGAAGAAAATTTATCGTTTCAAATTAAAATTATTGAATGTAACCAATTTTTCACTCAATATACAGACTTGATTCAAAACAGGGACACGCACACGCGGACCGACATCATCAGAAAATGATTCGAGTGGCTACACAAACTACACAGCCTCTAGACGATACTAGCTAGTGATTTAACGCAATCTACAAAACGACGCAACGTATTCCGGGCTCACGGTGGCGTCCCATGAGTCCGGCGTCGTTCCGCGATCCGTGTGTTCATGTCTCTGTTTTGAATGAAGTCTGAATTCGGAGTGAAAAATTGGTTACTTTTACTATCCTATATCATACAATAAAAATTTCATAAAAGAATACCTATAATTTTTCTAAATCTTCGAGCACTTTGACATTGGAAAATAATTCAGCTTTTGCATTTGTTTTGCATTTTCAAATCAGCTATCCTTTCGTCACTTCCATTTTACGGATTGTCAGTGCGTAAAATTTGTGTCCCATGATGCCATGCATGCGTTTAAATGCTGATGACATGAACGCAATTCAAAAACAAATAGGAAGACTTATCACCTGAAGACAATTGGTCGCCCCTAAAACAGCTTTATGTACGAATCTAATTTGTATTTTTAATCAAAAATAAATGAATATCTTTTTAATTAATTGCAGAACACAAAACAAATAAATACGATCGATCCTAATGTCAATCAAAAAATCGCCTCTACTGTTATGATAGTTGGGTCAATTAAAAAACGATATCTTCTAAAAAACAGCAAAGATATCATCTAACTATATCCAAAAATGAGTGCATCTTCATATTTTAAAAAACGTTAAAAAACGAGTTTCCTTCCTTCCAGTTCTATAACAACCGCAACAGTAAAAAATCCCTCTTTTAAATTCAGAAAAAATCGAAAATCAACACTTCCTCTCCTCCGACTCATAACAACATATATTTTTAAATTATCTTCTTCTAATTCAGAAAAAAAAACGAAAATAGAACATTCTTTCTTCAAACACAATAAAAATCGTGAAAATAAAAAAATGCCTCTCCCAATTGAAAAAAAAGTATCTCTTCCAACTCAATAAAAACTTTACAAATATAAAATGTACTCTAAATTTAACAAAAATTATAATTATATCATTTCAAGGCTGACAAAAATGTTAAAAATACAATACTTTACATTTTTCCACACAATAAAAATGTAAACCTAAAAAAGTTCCTCTTGCAATTGGAAAGAAATTAAATACCAAAATAGTTATATTTTTCAAATTAACAATTTTCAATTGTTACTTAACTTTAAAATAACAATTGTAACGTTAAAAGTTTAAATGTTGCACTCTGAAATTTTTACCATTCAAGGCTTTCTATATTAAATTAAATCGTTTAATTAATGAATATATTAATTTTAAGTTATTTTCACATTAAAATTAGTTTATTAAGTTTGAGTCAGATATTTCAATGATGAATTTTTAAGGTCAAAGTCTGTAAATTGTTTAATTTAAAACCAATTTAGAATCATGATGTAAAATAATATTTGTACAATTTTTAAAACTCGAAATACAGTTTAGTTTTAAAAACCATTAATTAATTTATATTGTTTTATTTTTAAATCCTTTTAATTGCAAATTTACGTTTAAAAATGACGAGATAAAACCGAAAAATTCTTAACTAAAAGATTTTTGAATTAAGCATTGTGAGCTAAATGATGTAGTAATTAACAAAGTTAACAACTAAATTTAACATTAAAAAAAAGAGTTAAAATCGAATTTATTTTGAATTGAATTATATTATGTGATATTATATTTGTGATATTCCCAGTGATTTGATAGATGGTTCTTCTAAAAATTTGTAAAATTTCTTGTGAATAAATAAATTCACTATCATATTCATTTCTCGGCTTTTCTGGTTTCAAAAAATTCCCGGTCATTTCCTGTTTTCCGTCCAGCAGCCACCCCACAAATGATAAGTTAATAAAGCTTCAGATACACATTATTATTGGGAAGATAAAATTCAGTAAATGATAGTTCTACATCTGCTCTAAGAGTAAGTAAAATATTGAAAATTGCGTTGAAGATTAAGAATTTAGGAGATTCACGCAGCAGAATTCTTTCCTGAATATATTTTACTGAATATATGAATATGTTAAATATGCTCCGACTTTTAAGCAAATATTAAAATAGTAGAAGTAATTTATAACAAAAAATGAGGAAGCTCATTTTTCTCGTAGGCTCAAGTAGGTTAGAGTTCAATATATTAAAGAAATTTTTCGTTAAGAGTTGAATTTGTTTACTGGTAATTATAACTTTCCTAAAAGCTTGCAACATTAGGAAATTTCTTTTTCTTCTATAAAGTTACTTTCATAAATTTCCAGGTGGACCGAAAGTACCGAATGGAGCATCTACAAAGTACCCATAGAGACCCCATTGGGTCTCTATTCGGTTCCTTTTTAAAAAACTCAAAAAAACATCAAAATCAACTTTTAAATAGTTGAAATTCGGATTCTACGTTAAAAATTGCATTAGAAACTCACCGAGTAATCGCAATACTTTTTCTTGCAGCGTTAAAAACTTAAAAAAATAAAATATCTGTCATTTACATGGGCCGAAGGCGCCTTCAAGTGCATCTTCTTTTAGTAGCAGTTTAGTTGCTGTTTTTTTGAGTCTTTTAAAAAGGAACCGAATAGGGATCCAATGGGGTCTTTACGGGTACTTTGTAAAGGCTCCATTCGGTTCCTTCGGTCCGCCAGGGTTAAGAAACATTATTTGATTTAATACATAAAAATTTTATTGTTTCTACACAGTTATATATTTATAAGGACAAAGAAAAAGATTATTCATAATTAACTTGCGTAATTGCTCTATACTTATTATAGTGGTCTAGAAAATATCCTTATTTTTTTCTTCTAAAATGGCTCGATGTCTAAAAATTGTTCCTTTTCGTGTAAAATGTCCACTGTATATTGACAGAATTAAAAAAATTTAGGAATCTCTTAAGCCCATGATTTGCAAAAAATCGTTTATGTTATTTTAGTTTCCGCTGTTAATGTTTTTTTTTTACTTTTGAATAGAAAAAGGATAAGATGCACATTTACTGAAGTAAAATTATAAATTAATAGTGGTAATTAAAAAAGCAAATTTGTGCAAATATGGACTTGAGAGATCCCTAAATATTTTTTTAATAAATAATGACAATATTCAGAGGACAGTTTGACACCAAAAGGAACAATTTGCAGGGCAGACATTTTTGAAAAAAGCCTTTTTTAGACCACGCTTTATTTATTCCTATTTTTTAACAGTTTTAATAAACTTAGTTAACTACCTTTTAACCATTCACAAATGCACAACGACAGTTTTTTTAAAGGATTATGTAATACTTTTTAAGAGATGTAGGGTCAGAATTGCTTTCAAGAATGTGATATTTATTACTTAGGTGGGTCATTATTCAGGAAAATCATACCTTAGGAAAATCTATAGATACCGGACAATAACCTAGAATTGTCAGGGAATTTTTTTTATAGAATTTAAGTAGACGCCCATAGATAATTCTAAGGATCATACTTTTTAATATTTGTATTGATATCTGTCGAAATATAAAATATCTACAGAATATTTATTATTTTTATTATTATTTCACAAATGAGCTAATAATTACTTTTACATTTTATAAAATAAAAAAAACTGAACCTCTAGAACTGTCGCTTACAGAAAAATATATTTTTAAAATTATTCTGTCTGTTTGTTAGTTTGTGGATTTTGAGTTTGTTAGCACGATAACTTTCGATAGAGTTTACAGCTTGGCTTGGCCTATGGTATATTTTTGTGTGCGTAACTAAAGGTCAAATTCTTTAGCCAGCCATTTTGGATAAAAATTCAAAAAGTGAGCGCATTTAAAACCTTTTTGAGACAATTTTTTATCAAGATTCAAACATTCTCTCTACGGATATATATAGTATTAGTCCAAGAGCCCGCTCTGAAAAAGTAACTTGAATTGTTAGACGATTCTTACGAATTCTAAATGATTCGTCATGAAAAAATTACCCTTAAAAACGAAAGGTGCTGTTTTTAATTGTGCCAAAAGCAATTAATATTAATTAATCCTTATGGGAATTGAACGGAAAAACAACCTTTTTATCTTAGGCACTTGCTAATTACACTAGGACATACTTTTTCACCTCTAAAACAAGAAAAACTTACGGTGCCGTGTCCCACCCTGCCACAACCCCCGGCACCGTGATTTCAAAGGGGATGGAAATATCGATGAGGTACCTTTTTCTGTTAGACAAAAAAGTCCTATACAAAAATTGTAGCCAAAGACCTGACAAATTGAAAGAACCAAAGGTGCCGACTCTTATGTTGCCGAAAGTCCTCGGCACCGTGGATCAAATCGGGGCTCGCACGGGCCAATTTTACGTTTTAGTTTGCTAGTACGATAACTTTCAAAAGAATTAACAGATTGGATTGGCCTTTGGTATACTGTTTAAGTGTCTTAAAATTAAGGTTAGGTTCGTTAGACAGTCATTTTGGATCAAAATACAAAAAGTTACAGCATTCTGAACATTTTTGAGACCATTTTTTTTTTTTGCAATTTGCAAATTCCATGAACGGATATTCATAGTACCCCTGGCGGACCGAAGGAACCGAATGGAGCATCTACAAAGTACCCGTAAAGACCCCATTGGGTCCCTATTCGGTTCCTTTCTAAAAAACTCGAAAAAACAGCAAAATCAAGTTTTAAATGGTTCAAATTCGGATTCTACGTTCAAATTCCCTATAGAAGGTCACGAAATAATTGCAATAGTTTTTTGCAACGGTAAAAAGTTTAAAAAAATATAAGACGTATAATGCCTGTGGACTGCTGCACTTCAAACACGTCGTCTGTAAGTAGCAGTCAACAGGCGTTATACGTCTTAAATTTTTTTTAACTTTTTACCGTTGCAAAAAAATATATTGCGATTATTCCATTACTTCATTTTTTATTAAATTAGTTTATGATATAAACAATTATAATCTTAAGAAAAAGTTTTTTTGTATAATGTCTATTCAAATTTCTTGGAATATAACTTTAAAAAAACGTACAATTATGGAAAATCGTATAAAGCATTTTTTAAACAAATCATTTGTTAACAATTTTTTGTTTGTTTATTGTATAATATTAGAGCACCTTTAGATAAAGTTACTCTATGCAACTTAGGCGATTTTAACCATTTTCCTGTTATTTACGAGCACTGAGAACGTCAAATAGAAAAAATGGCCATGTTTTTTCGTCATATTTGTTTATTTATGGAAAAATTGAAACCATAATTAAAAAATCAGGTTTGACAACTCTCGTAGAAATCTGATGAGCTTTTTTTCAAAATTTGTTTGTCAAAATCGGTCCGTATTTGTGAGCTGTACATTATTTTGAATTAAAAGTCATTTTTCCCCACTGTGCGTCGTTGTGGATTCTGTTTGTTCATTGCTTATTTTTTCTACGTTTGTTTCAAGTGTCACTTGAGATTTTTAGTGAAATTGTATTATATTATTTTTTAACAATAAAAAATTATAATTTGATTCGCCAAAGTCCCGCGAAATTTGACAGAAACAGTCTTTTACACGCCTGGGCAAAGAAAATTTATTAAAATGAAAATGCCTGCTAGACGTTTTAATCTGAAAGATTTTCTAAAAAAGGTTTGCATAGTGACCGCCTTATGACTCAAAGCGACATTCATTAAAAAAAAATATTGTACAAAGACATATTTTCTGATGATGGAGAAAGACGCATCACCTGCGCGTTAAATTATTTTCCCATAGTGCCATGCTTGCGTTTCACGGCATACATGGGACCATGGGAAACAAATGTTACGCACTGACAATGCGTAAAACGGAAGTGACGGAAGGATAGCCGATTTGAAAATGCAAAACACATGCAAAAGCTGAAGTATTTTCCAATGTCAATGTGTTCGAAGATTAGGAAAACTATAGGTATTCTTTGATGAAATTTTCATTGTATGATATAGGATAGTACGTAAAAGGTATTTTTTATAAATGCATACATTTTCCTTACTGTCATTCAGAAATATATATTCATATACTTAAGATGAAATGAACAACTTATAACCTTGAAGATCATAGAAAGGGAACAAAATTGATCGTTTTAAACAAAAACTAAACAGTCTCTAGGCACTATCTGACACTAGCTAGTGAATCTGCAAAACGCAACGTATTCCGGACTCATGGGACGCCACCCTTAGGCGTTGAAACCCACTGCTCACAAGGAAGGGGAAATGCGCACTGTGATTTGCTATCTCCTTTTCTCCCGCAAGAAGTGTGCGAGTGAGTGCCGTGTTGAATGACAACTGAAAACTGAGGTTATGTTCCTATAAATATTGTCAATTGAGTCTGTCAATATACCTGCTTATTTATTTCTGTATTTTTGACAGAAGTAAGCTGACCAATTGTGACCTGGAAAGTATAAGTAAGTAATACAGATTTAATTGTGATCATTAAATGATATAAAATGTGCAGATTGAATGTGACAGCATAATATTAGGTAATATGTTGTTGTGGTTGTCAAGCACTGGCACTCACTCGCACACTGCTCGCGGTTGAAAAGGAGATAGCAAATCACGGTGCGCATGTCCCCTTGCTTGGGTACGTTCAAGACGACCACACGTGTGAACACGGGTGCACACAGGGCGGTGTCCCATTATGGCAGAATTGCATTGCGTTTTGTGTAACGCGTCAAATCACTAGACATTTTAGCCAATCGCAGTGTTTCTCTGAATAACTAGGAGAGTATTATTGATTGGAATGTCTAGTGAATTAACGGATTACGCAAAACGCAGCGCAATTCTACAATCACGGGATGGCACACTCAAAGCCGATCTCCCAACGTCGCTGAACGGCTTTGCAGTACACACGTGTGGTCACATTGAATGTATCCCTTGTGAGCATTGGGTTCGCAGAAATGTACAGTTACCGCAGTCAAAACGTATGTACGGAGATCGGCCTCCTTATTATTACTCCGTGGTTATTCCCCTCGAGCTGAGGCTTCGCTGGGAGATATTGTGAACCAAATTTAGGTCCGCGCAATAAAAACTGCAAATATCGCGAAAATCTTAGAAAAAGAAGGACATCAGACAAAGAAGTGTAACTGGAATAACAACGAATATATTTGGCTACGAGAACGAAGATGAACTGAACACATCAAAAGAAGTTATTTTATGTAACACCGAAAAAAATGTGTCAATCACGTATAAATTTGCATGGACTCAGTGTCTATTCTATCAATATCAATATCAATAAAATTCATGTAGGCACTGTCTATTAATTTCTCAGTGTCAATTTTCACTTCATATGGGGAGTCAAAACTGCACAACTCTAAAAAAGTAGAATATGAGCTCAATAGAGTGACTATTCACTCCGAAACAGTGAATAACCTCATCACTTCACAGTGTCGATATTCGACTCTTTTTCGAATTGCCCAGTTTTGACATATACTGGAGCAAAAATCCGTTATAAGAAATTAGGGTGCTTTCATGCCTCTGCAAGCAGGCAGCCTGCATGCAGAAAACCCATAAGAGAGAGATAGAGAATGCCATCTGTATATTTTTTAATTTAAAAATAAAAATAATGAATACAAGATTAATAAAGTTATTACTTATTATTATATTATGAATATAAAAATATTAGTATAGTTCTTTATTTGTTTATACTCTCCCTTTTACGGGTTTGAAAGTACATAACTTTCCAACCTCCTTCTAAGAACTTCCGCATCAATTTTATATCCCACGGACATGAGTGTAATACGAGGGTGGATTGATAAGTTTCCGGCCTGACCAAGAGATGGCGCCACTAGGCCTACCTTGAGGTGGCGTTCTATAGTACCATCCTTAGATAGC
>NC_046666.1:103613048-103617088 GCF_010883055.1 Belonocnema kinseyi | reverse complement strand
TGTATCAGCCTTGGAGGAGATTATGTTGAGAAATAAAAAAAAAAATTCTTAAAAACGTTGTTTTTCTTGGTTAGGCCGGAAACTTATCAATCCACCCTCGTACCTCTATATTCCTCCCCCTATTTGACTTCTCCTTTCTTAATCAATAGTACTACATCCCTGTCTTCCACTCCTCCGTCCACCCTTCTCCTTTCCATACCTTGTTGTAAATTCTCCACAATCTCTTCCCTCACCCTTAATCCTCCATATTTTAGTGCTTCATTTTCCAAGCCTACTTCCCCTGTTGCCTTGTTTCTTTTTGAACTTGAAATCGCCTCATCCCTACTAATCTTGTTTTCAATTTCCTCGTCCCTATCGACCACTTTTCTTCCTTCTCCCTTTACCCTATATTTCACTCCTCCTAGCTACCCTTGAAGTGCTTTACCTCCCTTCTTTTACCGCCTTCTCTACCTCTGCCATATACCTTTCTTTCTCCTTCTGTCTTTTCTCCTTAATCATACCTTCGTGCTCCCTCTTTCTCCTGTTGAGTTCTCCTATTTCCATTTCCCCTTTCCTCTATTTCCTCACTCTGACATTCATCCTATCTTTACTTTCCCTGTATCCATCGTCTCACCAGCCTCTCCTAAACCCCTCTTCTTTTTCTCTCTGTCTCACATCTTCCCGTACCTAATCTATCGCTCTTTGAAGTTTTTCTAACAGTGTGCCAACTCCTTCCTCTTCCCGACACCCTACCTCCTCGTTTTCTATTTTTTCTCTAAATTCTCTCAACTTTTCCTCTCCCCAAATGTCCATTTTCACTTTATTTTCTCTGTTTTCTTTAAAAAAAGTGTTCTAAGCCTTTCACGTTGCCCACTTCCATTCTAACCATCAGCCTTCTTATTCTTCCTTCTGCCAAAATGTAATATATTACGGTGTCCATTATATCGGCGTACGTATATTCACCTTCTTTATCTTCTCTTGTATTGCCCTTACAAATGAAACATTCTGCCTCTCCCAGTATGTCCAGTAGCATCCTACCCTCCCGATCCGTTTCCTTTTGTTTCTATTTTCTTATAAATACCTCCTTTTCTCCATCCCATACTTCTCCCTCTTGTTCCCTGGTCCATGCATTAAAATCTCCTCCTATTAGGACCAGCCTCTCCTCTGTCCATTTCCTTATTGTTCTTCATCCTCCCTCTTCCTCTCTTCTTCTGTACACGCATACTACATCCACATTAAGTTTTCCTAATTTTATTCTGCTAACCATTGTTCAATATGCTTTCAGTAATATTCTTTTCAAGCAGGGTCTACTCTTTCTCATCCACCCACGTCTCAAGCATCATTATCACATGCCGTTTCTGCACTTCTCTCCAAAATCCTTTGTCCTTGTTTTTAGTCCTGACACATTCCAGAATGCTACTTGTACGTCGCTCTTTTTGTGCTTATCTCCTTTATTCCATTCATTTAGATCCTCTTGCCGTTTTAAAACCCCCCGCGACTCTTGAATTTCCCTTTTAATGATCTTTGTCCCCTTCATTCACTATCTGTTTCCTACCCTCCCTCAGTTCTTCTACTATACTTCATCGTTCCAAATCTATATCTCTCCGTTGACCCATATCCTATCTGCCAATTCTTACCCTATTACCTTTACACCTTTAAGTCCATGCCTTTCGCTCGATTAGCTACTTTTTTCTTCTTTCCCGCTACGTTAGATCTTTGATTCTTTTATTTATTTATTTCAACAACTTCTTTTTCTTCATAACTTCATATTTGTCCTGCTCACTCCCCTAGTTCACTAAAAACATACATTCTCTGCTCTCTTTATTCCCTCCTAGTCTTCTTATCTCTTATACTCTGACTTGCGCGTCGATGTCTCTCATCACCTTCATAAAGTCTTCCTCTGCCTTTTCACTGTCCACTTTCAAACCCGTTACTATTATATTCTTTTTCCTTTTGGTTCTCTTTTCCATTTCCATTCTTTTTTCAACCTCAATTAGTCTCAAGCGCCACCTTTCATCCTGCCCCTGTTTGACCACCTCACACTCTCACTTCCTCCATACTCCCTTTCTCTCTCAGCTTACTCATTCCTTAGTTCTAGTTTGCTCACACTCTATTCTAACAGTTTCATGTCCCGTTTCCTAACCTCCTCATTCCCTCTCTGCCTATTTTCTATACTTTCCAATTTATTCCACACCTTTTCTTTATCTTCTTTCCATAATTGATCACATTCTTCCCACTTTTGTCTCAATTTTCTTACCTCGTCTTTTACCTCTTTCCCTTGTTTCTTCATATAAGTCAGTCTTCCGCATGTCTCATCTCATCTTCCGCAAGTCTCCGCTTTAAATTCTTTTATAAGGGCTTCTGACTTGACCTTTCCAGAAATTCTGATTTATTATAAGAAACTACTTGGATCTAACCTCTTGCGTGGTTAGGAGAGTTGAGTGCAAGAAGCGTGGAGACAGCAGTGCGGCTTCGATTCCAAGCTGGCTTCGCTTTTTCACTCACAACCTCCAACGGAGTTAGTCCTCCTGTCTCTAGTCTTCTTGGTTGAGTCATTGCCGTACAGATTTTTGATTTGCCCAAGAATACGGAAACCCGAAGGTTCTAAAACCGCGCGGCTTTGAAATCCGAGTGTTTAATCTCTTTCTTTTTTATTAGAAAAAAATTTTAATGGACCTAAATTTTAATAATTATGAAAAAGCACATAAAAAAAATTTACAACAAAAAAGTATTTGCATAATTGAACAAATTTAGGATGAGACTCACCATTCCTAGTGCCTCTTGTTTATTATCCCATATTTCCAACACGATGTGGCACTTCGTGTGACAATAAGTTGGGAAATTAAAAAAATGGCGGCAAGGTATGAAGCTGGTCACGTGACCCACTCGTCACATCCCTGATAGAACGTAAAGTTCCAGGAACGTGCCTAGAACGTTCCGCGGGAACCTTCGGAACGTTCAAGGAATAAATTATCGTTATTGTTATTATTATTATTATTATTATTATTATTATTAATGAATATCCGATAAACCGTAAGTGATAGGTCAAAATGAATGTCAGTTTATGATGTAGATACCATATTACAATGTAGTATATACGGTACTGAAAACTCAAAAATTACATCTGTTTTTACCTATATCTTACGGTTTACGAGATAATTGTTATTAAAAATAATAATAATAGAAGGTTCCCCACAGGTCCCAGTGGATCGTTCCTGGAACGTTCCCAAGCGGCGGATATTTTAGATGCTCAGATAACGTTCCACTGGCACATTCCGAAGGTTCCCGCAGAACGTTTCAGGTACGTTCCCGGAACGTTCCGTGCTATTAGGGATGGCCTTTGATCTGATTATAATGCATGTATTTTTCAATGAGTTAATAATTATCCAAGGATCGATATCTTCATTCCGAATCACATACTGTTAAACGTGGTCGGTAAGTACTGACTATTTGTTTCCCTCAATCGCGAATGACTCATCATTTTTACACGGGAATGACTTGCCATTTTTGCACGGTGTTTGAGAATTTTTTAATGCTTATCAATTTTCACTAAGATAAAAAGTCATGAGTAATACGTTTTCATTAAACATTTACTTGTGCAAAATTTACTTGTGCACACGGTGTATGTCAATTTTACAATTTCCATTAATGAATTAAAAAGTAAAAAGCATAATGTTTCCCTTAAACTTACAGTCACGCTAAATTGTAGTTACAATTAAAACTAATTTCTGAAGTGTTTTATCATATTTGTACGGTGTTTGCAAAATATTCTATATCTATGAATTGTCTATGCATTCGAGTGAGATGGTCGTAGGCTCTCGACTGTGATTGGCTAATGAAAGATTGAGACAACAGGCATACTACGCACGGACTGACCTCAGTGATCCCAGATCTGAAACGAGATGTGGTCCAACACTATCATAGGTCTATGTCCGTGTGAGTATAGTAGACGACGATATGCATGACTGGGTTGCGCGACGGTTCTATTTATATCTCGATCCGCTTTGAGATAAAATCAAGAAATTGGTATTTGCATGTTGCCAGGTTTCGATGCTTTAATT
>NC_046666.1:103601642-103612948 GCF_010883055.1 Belonocnema kinseyi | reverse complement strand
TATTATATCATATTATAAAAGTATTCTTTTTCTATTTTGATCTGCATTTCAAAGAAATTCAAGAAATTGGCGATTTTCATGATTTGAATATTTCGCGCGCATCTTTATATGTGCATATTTTAAGGTTACGTTATTTCAAGTATAAAATATAAATGACGCAAATAATACTATTATATATATTATTGATAATATTATATTTATGTTATATTCTAATATTCTTATTTATATCTTGATCCGCATTCGAAAGAAATTAATGAAATTAGCGATTTTAATGATATTTGAATACTTCGCGCAATTTAAAAATAAAAATAAATATGCAATATTAGAATATTAATACCGTGATTAATATTTTGATGTATATTATATTGTACAGTATATTATTATTGTACATAATAAAAATAAATTATATAATTAAGTATGTGATATTCTAATTATATATAGAATAGAATAGAGTTTATTGTCTTTATTGTATACTTTACAAGTTTTTACAATAATATTTTGCCCTCTTAAATTTTCAAATAAAACGTAACTACATCATTTCTCTCTTAGAATTTTTACCTGAACAGATAATAATTAAATCATTAAATCTTTACATATTTCTGTGTCTATATTACAGTTCCTCTTGTCCTTAGGCTATATTACTCCTCTTTATCGTATTTTCTTCGATATTATAATTATATTAATATTAATATTAATTAGCTGTAAATGATTGTGCTGGAATTTTTAAGCGTTTGATGTTGGATTTATCTGTTACACCAAAAAAAGTTTAAATAGCTTCGGACTTTAAAAATTATAAAATTTGTTTATGAGAATCATTTGGAATTAAACAATTACAAACTGTAGCTTCCTAGAATTTGGTTAAATTATACTTTTTCAGGACTACTTGGGACTTCGATTTTTAACATTTAAATTTTCTAGCAATTTTAAAAATTGTTAATACAACATTTTGTACTTGTTAGTCCTTATAATTTGTAATTGTTTTATTTCAAATGATTCTCAAATTTTCTAATTCAATTCAATTTATTTCACACATGTATACCCTTTCCGGGTGTTTACGTATTACGTTCCCTCACTTAACCAGTGCACAAGCTTAAATACATAGATAATATCTTACTTAATAACGTAATTACTAGGCTTCAATACTTAAACATATGGAATAAACATTTGGAGAAAATATAACAGAATCTCCAGGTAAATACTACGGGGACTGTCCAGCTCCGTCTTTATGCCATACAAACGCTCTCTAACGATGGATATTACAGATTTTCCTAATTATTTTGAGTCAAATCTTGCGCTATTTGACCAATCTCCCGCGCCTACCTGCAGATACTTAGCCTCGGTTCTCCAGCGAGAGTTTTACAAAGCTTATCTTGGATCTCGATATTATCTTCAGCCAACCAAATTTCTACCTTCCGAATCAAACTTTTATCAATTAATTCCCGCGCCTTGCTGCACGTCCATGTGTGCAGTATGTCTTCATCTTCTGCACTGCAAAGTCTGCACTTCACATCCTTGGATCCTTTATTCCCTACCTTTCCTACATTCCCACACCTCATTCTATTCCATTCTTCTTTGTCTTTGTACCCTATTTCTTTATTTGATCAGTAACTCTCTAGACCTACTTTCCTTTTATATTTTCCGTACCACTTACAATAAGAAGATTTTTTATCCTTCCCCAATCTTCTTGTACTTCCTGCTTCCATTTCGATTTGCAATCTTTTTTTAAATTCTCCCTTATCATCTCTCGCGAAACTCCTTCACGAATACAGTTTAAAGATTCTCCTTCCCCTACTTCCATCATTGACTATTAATTTCTCTTCCCATACTATAGGATTCTCGTAAAGGTTTCTCGCTTCGATTTCTATGCTATTTCATCCAGTTTCCATTCTCCAGATGTACCCTCGAGCGTTCCCATCTAGACCCATAGCCATTTTGACGAAGTTTCCCTGAGCCTTCTCTATTTCTTCCCATCTTCTATACCCCCAAGCTTCAACCCCGTACAGTCCTCCCGATTTTACTAGCACATCCATAAAGTATAGTCTTCGATTTAGCCCACCTATTCTTGCTCTTTTCATTACTCCCCAAGCAGCGCTGGCTGCTTTTTGAATTTAACCTACCATAATTTTAGTATTTTTTCTGTGTGTTCCCCCGAAGGGAACCAAAAACCCAGATACTTTTACTTATCTACAATCTGTACTTCGTCACCAAACATTTTCCATTTCTCAGCAACTGCTCTTCTACGTCCTTTCTTGAATACTATAATTTTCGATATATTTAGATTTGTTTTCAATCTCTCCTGGCTACATATCATACCAAAGCTTGCAACATATCTTTTAATCCCGCGGGGAAATCTGAAACAATTGCCAGGTCGGCAGCGAACTTCAAAGCAAAGATTTTCTTTTTACCGATCACTCTCCCCCCCCCCCCCCCCCCCTCATTTTTTGCTCCCAAATTTCATCAATGTTGTCTGTGAGAATATTAAATAGAGTAGGGCTCAGTGTGCATCCCTGTCTGACCCCTATTGAGATTTTAAAATTTTCCGTGACTCCCTGTTCTGTAATTATTTCATTTAGGGTTACTTTATAAATTTCTTTGATCATCTAAAGCATTCTGCACCTGATTCATAGCACGTGTAGTTTTTTAAATAGTAAATTCCGATCTACAGTGTTAAATGCTTTTCTGACATCTATAAAATCCACGTAAAGCTTTCCCCTTTCTGTTAGCTTATTGTTAATTAAGGAATTTAACACAAAAATGTGATCCCTTATTGATCTCTTTTTCCTGAACCCTGCCTGACTCACTGTGTATAGCCCTTGCTTTTTCATCCAATTTCCAATTCTTTCGTATATAATTTATGCTAATATTTTGTACCCCGTATCTAACAACGAAACCTCACATTCCCCTGGCGCTTTCCCATCTTTCATCATTTTTACATTCTTAACGAATTCCTCAAAGGTTATATCCTTGTTTTGGGACATCTAATCCCTCTTCGCCGTCTTTATCGTCATACCCATGTATCTCTCCCCCTTGCCCTTGTTCCTCAAATTCTTTATCGAACCATCTTTTCTTCAATTTATTTACTTTATTTAAGCCTGTACCATTCATAGTTAAACCTATTTTTTCTGCTGCTTTCCATATGCAGCTCAAAAAGTTTTTCTATCTCTTCTCCAAGGTTTCGCTCTCTACTTCTTCTTTTCATAGATTACCTATTTCTGTTTCATTGTCTTCTCCCTTTTGACCATCTCACCTTAACCTTTTCTTTGTACTTTTTTTATTTCGGACTTCGCAGTACTTTTCCTTACTTTTTATATTAATTTCAAGATTAAAGCCTACCGGTAAATGATCATATTCAATGCTAGTTTCAATCTGTATTGTTTTAATTGGACTTAATCCGACCGAGCCCCTATCTCCACAGATGTGCGTTCATTTCCCCTCTCTATCCCCTTTTATTCTACGATTCAACGTTCTCAAATCTTGTTCTTCACACATTTCTAATAGTTTCTTCCCTTCCGCATTCAATACTTTATCCTCTGATTCTCTATCCCTGTACAAATCTTCGTCTTTTCCCAAAATAAATAATTAGTAGGTTTTCGAATATAATTGTTATAAACAAATTATGTTAACTATAGTATCAACATCATGAATTGTTTGTTTGAAAAGTATATTTGTAAGTTGCATTTGTTTGATTTAATCGGAAAAATGATACTTGATCAAGAAAATTTGTTTTATGCTATAATTTGATTATTTTATAAACAAATTATATAAACAAATGCACAGTTTGGTTATTTATGTGCAGAAAGTAATCCTTCTTCTTTCTTATCGCCTTCAATTTGTCTTAGTGGTAATTATTAGTGATGCAGACATGTCATGCGACATTATTTGTTTATTTTATAAACAAATTTTATAAACAGATGCAAAGTTTGTCCATTTATAGACAGATATTATTCGTTTTTGCTACTGATCATCCTTAAAATTTAGAAGTCGTGATGTTTATAGACAAAGAGTTGTCATTCGATATTATTTGTTCATCTTATAAACAAATTATATGAAAAAATGCATATTTTGGACATTTATGGTCAGAATGTCATGGATTTTTTGTGATCTACCATATCTTCAACTTATTTCGACTTTGCCATACGCAGGTTTATGGTTATTATTATTATAAAAAAAAAACATTTCTGTGTTGAAATGTTGTCACAGACTTATACTGCCCAACATTTCGAAAAGGCGTTTTTGGTTAGAGTCGGATTTTTATTTGCTCATTTTGCACGGGGCTGCCCCAGTATATATCATCAGTCACGGACACATTTTTATAATGCAATCAAGTGATCTGATGAGAGCAGTCTGCCCAGACATATTGGACAAAGCCTGGTTTTTACTCCATCATTGACGGACTGGGTTGCAGTCAAGTACACGATGGGGGAACCTACAGCTTAAGGTGAGTTCCGAACCACCAGAACCTCGGTAAAGGTACATTGAAAATTTTTCAGAGGTACTGGCTCAGGGATCGAACCCCGGACCTCAGAGGTGAAGTCCGAGTGTCTAACCAACTGAGCCACCCAGGCTCTATTATTATATTATTATATTATTAGCGACATTATTATTATTATTGTTATAACATTATTTGTTAATTCTTAGTAAATATTATTTCCAAAATAGACTCTTTTAAATTCTCCACGAGAGTAATTTTCGACTTTCTTGTCGACAATAACATTAAAGACACGAAAAAGTTGTTAAATTATTTGCAAGTGAAATACAGTCTTAATGATGATCGCTTGGAAATAGTTGGCAGATACCTGAGCAGACACTTTCTTACACATTTCTATCAGAAGTGGAAGCCAGCTTTTGCTATTAAAAGCAAATTTGAAATGAAGTTTGAGAAGTGGATTAATTCAGATTTCTTTGTAGACTTTTCAGAGCTGAAGAGAAGTCCTGGAAGAAGATTGATTACGGAAAGCGTTGATGAAATTTCGGCTGCAACGAAGAGACGCAGATTGATGACCATAGAGGAAACTTATTCGACAATCGAGATTCAAGAAGCATTTCTCCGAATATTGAGAACTACTGGAAGAACAAAAACTGCTAATGCAATTGTATCTCTTCTAACCGATACCAGTGGTGATTCAGATGATGTTTTTTGTAATTGAGGTAAAGAAGTAGAATGTTACTCTGCAAAAGAAGCTTTAGCTTTAATGGAAGATGCCAAGTTATTTAAGTATCAATAAAATGTCATTCAATTTCAGGCTAAAACATGAAATGCGGATATCTATCCTTCGTATTATAAAGTTGCCAAAGCAAAAAAAGAATGTTATCCATCGCAGGCGCAGGTCCATATAACAAAAAGAGAAGCTCGCATCAACTTTCAGTCTCTAATCGATCACTCAATAACACGTCTTTTTAAAGATCCGAATTTAAAACTTGCTCCTATAGACAAGAGGGTAAAAACTTGTAATTTAGATTTACTCATGAAATATGGCTGCGATGGAGCTTCATACCAGGGAACGTATAATCAGATGTTTGCGGACGAAGATTCGTCAGATGCGACAGTTTTGACGATATGGATGGTACCATTATGCCTGAAGGTGAGTGAAAGTTCAGCAGTTGTTTGGAGCAATCTTTACCCTGGGTCTCCTAGACGATGCATAGCAATAGCATTTATATTCGCCAACGAGACAAAGGAAATGACAAAACAGAGATTCAAGTAATCAAACGCCAAGTCAAAACCTTGAAGCCAACGAAGATCACTACACCGAATGGCGTCTACATAGTCAGAACTGACATGAAATTGACTATGGTAGATGGTCAAGTCTGTATAGTACTCTCTGATACACTTTCATCGGCAAGCTGCTACATTTGTGGGGCTAAGCCAAGCAAAATGAACATACTTGATCGTGTGAAGCTGAAAGAAGAGATTATCATCAACTTGGAATATGGTATTTCTCTTTTACATACAAAGATGCGATCTTTAGAATGTATAACACATATAGGTTGTCGTTTAGATTTCAAAAATAGATGTGCAAGGACAGTGGAGGAAAAAAAGCAAAAGGACGCTGCTTATACTCGAATATGCAAGGAGTTTAAAGAAAGGACTAGTCTGATCATAGATCAGCCAAGGCATGGAACTGGTAACTCGAATAGTGGTAACACCTCCAGAAGATTTTTCGCGGATCCTGACCTAGCTGCTGAAATAACAGGAGTGAATAAAGTATTGATTGTTAGGTTCGAATTTGAAACTGCACAATTGTACGTCAGTCTTTACCCGTGGTATTTTATGCCTCCAACAGTACACAAAATGTTTCTACATGGAGCAACGTCTATGCAGCATTTTTTACTTCCAATCGGACAGTATTCAGAAGAAGCTGCAGAAGCACGTAATAAAGATTTCAAGCGGTTCAGAGAATTGCACACACGAAAGTGCTCTCGAGTTTCGATTAATAAAGATTTAATGCACAAGCTTTTTGTATCATCTGATCTATTAATTGCCTCTATAAGGCAGAAAAGGGGCAACAATGAAGTTGAAATGGATCCTGAAATTCTTGAAATGATTGACAAGTACAACTTGGAAGCTACATTTTCTGAATCGTCACGAAACATCACCACAGGTATAGTTTGAAAAGCGATGAATTTCTATCATAAATGACCAAACTATGCATTTGTTTATATAATTTGTTTATAAAATAAGCAAATTATAGCAGAAAACAAATTTTCATGATCAAGTATCAATTTGTCGATAAAATTAAGCAAATGCAAGTTACAAATATACTTTTCAAACAAACAATTCATGATGTTGACATTATTGTTAATATAATTTGTTTATAACAATTATATTCAAAAGCCCACTAATGATTTATTTTTCTAAGATGCTTTGACATATTTTTTCATAAAGAACGAAGTTAATTGAATTATTTATTTGCAGATAAAGAATATTAAATGAAAAATGACTCATTTTTCCTCTTTGTTTTCTTATGTAATAAACAGAAAATAATAAAAATTCAAAAATCTGATCCATATATGCTCTTGCATGAAAAAAGTTTTCTAGTAAAATACTATAGGAATAGGAAATAAACTTTTAACGTCGATAAAGTAGAATGTGATACTCAAAAATTCGTCCAAGTCCCATCTTGAGAAATGTGCATCTTCAGAAAATAATTAAACTTTTCAAATGTTTATATATTATTGTGGATTTTTTTACTGGCGAGCAACAATTCTAAGATAATAACAAAACCAATAAAAATAATATTTCGCCTGGGGGCGAAAGACAAGGCGATTCCGGCGTTCAGTCCCGCCGGTTGGTTTACTGTCAGCAATAGTTATCAGCTGATCGATTCAACGTCAAAAATTAGACGTCAAGAATTATGGAAGTTGGTTGGAGAACTCCGAAGAGTAAATTTTAGCACATTGCTGGTGTTGCTATGTTTCCAATTTGAAATTTATCTTTTATTTTAAGGATCAAAAAAATGAAAGTCATCCTACACAAAAATTTCATGAACGAACTTAGTCACTTGATATCGACTTTATCGACGTACAAAGTTTCTATTTTTCTCCACTAGAAATCGCTAAATGCCCAAAAAATAATGATAGGTTACGTGTGTGCAGATAAGTATTTGATGATTTGCAACAAATGTGCAAATTTGATTGCTTTTATTAATTTTTTTCAAGGCTTAGACTATTTAGTCTAAAATTAGTGTCAGTGCTCAATGTTAGCGAATCAAAAAATCTTAAATGGATCAAACCAAAAATGATCTGCAAAGTGCTATAACTCGAATGGTAATATCCTATTTCATCAATTTATAAATAAACCTTCTTTAAATTTACAAATATATTGATGCATACAAACGTTCTTTAGTGCTTTTTATTTTATCTGTCAAAGAAACACGATATCTCAATCCGGGTGGACACAGAGAACACCAAAAAGAATGTTCATAAGCCGGTCATAAGCGTAGAATAGAAAAAAATTAATATTTTAAGATTTCAGCGCGAAAGTAAACATTATTTTATTATTTTGAACGCGCGATTTTTCCATCTGTCTAAAATGCCACAATAAAAATAAGAAACCTCCTAAACTTATTCACTTCTATTTCCATAGCGACTGCCACTCAGAAGTGGTCATATTTTGATTTTATTTAATATCTTCTATCAAGTTCACAAAATGTGAGTAATAAGTTGTTTTAATTCCTTCATGCGGAATGTAAATTCTGAAATTTTAATTCTGACCAATTCAACTCTGCCTCTCTAGAGTTAAAATTTTTTAAATTCACACATTTGCATAGATTTCTTTGTTGCATTTTTAAGGCTTTTAAATAGATTATTAAAATATAAATAAATATCAATTTGAATTTTTTTCGAATTTATAGGTTATAAGAAGGTTTAATAATGAAAAATAGGTTAAATAAATGCTTTCGTTCAAGTTTACTAAGTCGATTGAGAGGAATAGGATTTCCACTTTTTCTGTTCGCGTTGGGGGATTTTTAGACGGAGGAAAAATCGCGTATTCATAGGAATACAAATTCTTAATTTTTCTGAATTCAACGCTTGTCACCGGGAACTGGGGACTAGTTTGCATCACGTCGTCACCGAAGAGCATGCCCTTAATATCTGTTGAGATAATATTATTATAAGTATAATATCATATATAGTTAATTATATATTATATTAATTTTATTATAATGCAATAAAATATAAGTATAAAATATATCTGGTGTGATAGTATTAATCACGGAATTAATATGTTCTATGTAAAAATCAAATTATCTACCAATTGGAAATTTTTTCCATTGGATAGAAATTCTTTAGCTTGAATTATGTGTCGTCTTTTAAAGGAAATAGAATGACATGTATGTAACCGATTTCACGGGAAAAAATTTTTGAGAATGTTCTGAATATTTGAATTTTAAAAACTATAAAATGATAAAGTGAATTATCAAAAAATTGTCCAAGTTTTTCTTCAGCGTGTGATATTATTTAAACTAAAAAGAAAAAGGTAAATATTTGTATTATAAGTCTATCTATGTTACGAATCTTTAAATATTTATATCAATAGTTTAAAAGAAAAACACTTTAAAGAACCATGTGCATAATTTCTTGACAACACTTCTTATCGTTTCCTTAAATTCAAATAATCATAATTCTTTACATGAAATGCAAACTATACGTGTGTTCAACGTGTCAATTGAAGCTTTATCCCCTTATTGGTCAGTAATTGGTCATTACAAGTGACGCGAAAATTCTTTAATCTTTTAACGTACGCAGAGTGAAAGGCAAATTTTTGTATAAAACAAAACTAAAACTAAGCGACAATACATTTTATATATTATATAAAATGGTTTTATTTATTTTCCGTTTCTGAGAGGCGAGGGGACTCACGTTCAGAAAGCACCCCGATTTTTTTTTATGTAAATATTATATAATATGATTTTATGTATTTTTAGTTTTTTAGAGGCAAGGGACACGCGCTTCTTTTGATTTCTTTATTCCCAAATTTTTTGTGGGTCGTTTTTGGTGGTTTGTTATGCCGCAAAGATCTTTCGATATCTGTTACCAAAAACCAAAGGGCTAAACTCAGTCACTTTGTGTGAGACGTGAGTAAGAAATTCGAAATAAACTCTACTGCGAAAATCACGTAATCTTATAATACTTTTATGTTCTGACGCTTATTGTTTAATATTTTTAATCACAGTTAAAAATTCCAGTGTGGAAGGTATCAGGAAAAGATTTCTATAAAATTATATTTGGATATATAAGTTGAATTTAAATAGGATTAATCAACAAAAACCAGACGGTTTAAGACTTTAGCCATCAAATAATCTTGCGCATTGAGCCTCCCTACATATGGAAAAATTCATGTGTTGGCAGTCAAATTTTACGTGCTCAGTATCACTGACGCCGTGATTTACCCGAGGACCTCGAAACGGTGACCCTCAAAAAAGGATAAAATGCATATTTACGTGCATGGACATATTACCTGTACATATTATAAATACGCATCCTCATCACCGTATCTCTCTCTTAGGCTCCTTTCTTTCTTACTCTCCCTCCCTCTATCACTAGCTCTCTCTCTCTCTCTCTCTCTCTTACTCGCTTTTTGATTTTTTCTTTCTGTCACATGTCTTCACCCTTTTCCTTATTCTCCACTTTGACGATTCTCTGAACCCCTCCCACTTACACGAATTCTCCTCTGCTGCCCGTGGCCGTGTGACTAAGAGGCAAGGTGATGCGAGAATATGATTTGATTATAGGTTAGTTTAGATTATTATATTTAGATTAGATTATAGTTATAGTTAGTTAGGAAATAAGGAGGAGTTGAAAGAATGGCGGGGTCGTTGTCAATAAAAGAGCTGATCAGCTCATCATTGAGACCTTTTTTCTTATCCTGGTAGCTTAAGAGGTACGTTGCGTGACTATATTGTATATTCGCTTTCAAATCGGTTACATTTTTGCTTCTACAAAATCTTTTTCGCTGCGTTTAATGGTGCCGAAACCCGGGAATATTTAACCGGAAAATTCTAAGATTATAGGGAAGTGTTTGTGAATTTACTTTTAACCAATTTTCTTTTGTTTTGAGTGAGAAAATTTGCAAAATTCCACCTAAACGTCAACGTGCACCAGCAAGGACTGCTGATGGTCAGTCTGCAGCAAAACGCGGACGAGGTCTTACACGAGGAGGTGCTCGATCGACGAGAGCACGCGCTCCACACGCACAAGCTCCTTGGGACAACGATCAACAGTAGCATCCAATCCTTCTAGCCAACGGCGATGGTGTCTACTATTCTCTACAAAGGACACCCAGTTTGTCACCCGCCAGAGAGATTCAAGCCGAAAGCAGCGCACGTATTCCACCACCTCACTGCAGTAGGAGATCGACAGCGTTAGCAAATAGCACCGAATTTCCGGTAAGCGAACATGTACATGAAACTGATCCGATTACGCGTCTTGTAGAAGTTTTAGAGCAAACCTTCACTTCTTTACAAAATTCAAGCTTAAGTGATGGAAATTCGCGATTAGTAAATAGATTAACAGCGAAAAATTTACCTACCTTTTCGGACGATGCACTTGAGTGGTTTAATTTTAAGAAGGCTTACGAAAGTTATACTTTGCTAGGCGAAAACACTGAGCAAGAGAATATCACTCGTTTAAATGAAGCTTTACAAGGAGAAGCGCGCTAAACAGTAGGGGAGAGGGCTGGGGTGTGAACCGGGTTTTGTTTCTGATCTGTAACTTTTTATAGAATGAAGATATCAAAAAGTGCAAGATAACTTTTTTAAAGCTGAATAAAGCACGCAACTTTTTTATATGGATAGATTTGTGTT
>NC_046666.1:103591650-103601542 GCF_010883055.1 Belonocnema kinseyi | reverse complement strand
TTTACAAACAATCCGAAAACTTTTTGCGATCAATTATCAATACTACGTCTGCAGCTGTCACAAGGAATCTGACTGTGGGCTTCTGCGTCAGCACAAAAACTGTCTAATGATAAAATACAAGCTTACACAGGCAGATGGCGACATCGGTCAATTAGGAGGAAAAAAATTGCTGATGGTTCACTACTCAGCCCGGTTCACAACCCAGCCCTCTCCCCTATGTATACTTCTCGCCACAAGTCGCGACGCTAACGAAATAATGCGCACACTTGAATTTCATTACGGCGATAAAAAAATTATAGCTCGAAAAATCATTGATGATCTAAATAATTCGCCATCATTAGAATCAGGGTAAATTAGCCTCATGCGATTTGCTTCTAAATTACAAAATTCGGCCATAGCATTCAAAAATTTATCATTAATAGGCCATTTACACAGTCCAGAATTAATTAAATTAATCGGAAGTAAATTATTATCCACTTTGAAATTGGCATGCAATAGATACAAGAGGGAGAGAGAATTTTTGGACTTGTTTGGGATTCGAAATAGGACGAATTGAAATTCAATACGAAATTTTCTAAAATTCCAAAAGAAAATTTAAACGGCGAAAAAACCGACAAAACGTGAATTTTTGAGAGTCATTACGTCGATCTTCGATCCACTTGGTCTTGTTTCTCCCTTTACCTTCAAATCAAAAATTATTATGCAGGAAGTTTAGCGTAGAGGAATCATTTGGGGCAGTAGGTTACGCGATGAAGAACATGTAGTTTGGCTAGACTGACTATCGAACTTGAAAATCATTAGAGTTTGTCGAATACAACGTTGTCTTACATCTATTGATAAGCAAGAGTCTAAAGCGCAACTTCAAATCGACGTGTCCAAATGACAAGGTTCCATCTCGGCAGAACCAAACAAAAAGGTTCCTTACTTCAGAGGGCGTTGGTGTTCCCAATACTATTTATATAGGATTCTTAAGCTTCCATGTTTCGCCACCCGAGATGGCACCTTTTTATTTTGTCCTACCGAGATGGCACCCTGTCATTTGGACACGTCGACATGTTCTGTGATGGGAGTTTAACAGCTCACGCCGCGGCTGTATATTTACGCGTTGAAAATAAACACGGATGCGCTCATGTTTCATTAGTGATGGCAAAGAGTACAGTCGCACCGCTAAAGCCTCTCTCCGTACCGCGTTTAGAGTTACAAGCCGCACTTCTCGGCGCGCGACTTACGAAGTTTGTAGAGCATGAGCTCGAGATCGAAATTACTCATCGATTCTTGTGGTCAGACTTTGCTACAGTCATTAGATAAATAAAATAGGAGCCCCGTACTTGACAGGTTTTCGTCGCGAATCGATTTAACGTGAAGCTCGGAGTGGAGATGGGTGCCTACTGGTCAGAATCCTGCGGACGACGCCACTCACTTCTCTAAAGATGTTTTAAATTCGGAAGCACGATGGTTTAAGGGAGCAGAGTTTTTACAAAAGTGCGAGCAACATATCTTTCACTTCCGATTAGATTATTAGGATGGCGAGGCTTACTTGTTACAGCCAGACATACATGTATAGCATTTGACATTTGGAGGGGTAAAGTTGAGTCACGTACCGCTGTGGAGATGGCAAGAGCGAGCAAGCAGTACTGGTTTCGCTTTATTCAGGAAGCATGTTTTATAAATGAAATCAATGCCTTAAAGAAAAAGGGAAAAGTGAGTAAAGCCAGTAAGATAGTTGGAGTTAGACCATGTTTAGATGGAAATGGGATCTTAAGGGCTAGAGGTCGAGTATCTTTTTCGCCAGGGGTAAAATTTAATAATAATCCGGTAATTTTAGATAGCAAAAATCCTGCCACCATCATGCTTATTAAAAATTACCATTGGAAATTTTACCACGCAAGCAGTGATGCAGTCTTCAACGAGTTACGCCAATAATATTACATTGTTGGGCTGCGATCCGCTTCACGGTCGATTATCAACAAATGTCTCACTTGTAGATTAAGAAGAGACAAACCGCAAAATCCATTAATGGGTGACATGCCAACTGCTCGCGTGGCAGCGAATCAAAGACAGTTTAGCCACTGCGGGGTAGATTACTTTAGTCCAATGTTTGTAAAGATCGGTTGACGCAAGGAAAAGCGCTGGGGCGTTTTATTTACGTGTTTGCATTTTCGAGCAATTCATAATGAACTCGCGTCGAGTCTGAGCACAAATTCAGCTATTATGGCTATTCAAAGACTTGCTGCTCGAAGGGGTGTGCCTTTGCATATGTACAGCGACAATGGTTCATAAAATTGTTCAGTTTGCTTCTAAAAAACAAATCAAATGGCACTTCAATCCTCCTGATGCTCCGCATATGGGTGGAGCGTGGGAAAGGTTGACACGATCCGTAAAAACAGCTTTAAAAACAATCTTGTTCGACCAAGCACCAAATGAAGAAGTATTGTTCACGCCATTATGCGAAATCGAACATTCGGTAAACTCGCGACCGCTCACGCACGTTTCTCTCGACACTCGCATCAACGAAGTTTTTACTCCTGTCCATTTTTTGTTAGGCGCGTCAAAAAAAACAAGAGAGTGAAAATATGTCTGTTTCAATACCCATGCATATAATGAATTGTAATAATACCAATTGATTAAAACGATACATTTTTCAGGGTTGCTGAGAATACAAATTGGAGCAAAATAAGGGAAAAAATTAAATTATTCATTATTATTTATTTATCATTATTATTCATTAATATTCATTATAATCGAGTTATTGCAATGTTTCCGAGTATACCCTTTGAATTAGTTAAAAAGGCAATTTTAAATAGATGGGATAATATAAAAACCTGTACTCGATTATGTCAAAAAGATTTTATTGAAGGGATAGTTTTTATTATAGAGTCAACTTATTTTAAATTTAATGGATCTTTCTATAGCCAGAAGTCTGGTACTCACATAGGTTCAGTCATTTCTCCGATTTTGGCAGAACTAGTGATGGAAGATTTGGAGGATTTGTTTTCGGGAAATTAGATTTTGTTTTGCCTTTTTACTTTCGGTTTGTCGAGGATACCTTATTATGTGTTCCTCTAGAAAAGTTACAGATCGTCATTGATACTTTTAACCGTTTTCATCCAAAACTTCAATTCACTCATGAAATAGAACAGGATTATAAAATCAGTTTTTTGGACATAAGTAGATAGGTAGGAGCTGTTCTGGACCACTTTTTCCCTACGAATATCAAACTTGCGGCTAGAGTGCAGAAGGGTGTAAGATTGGTTTCGCTTCTTGTGCTGACTTACGAATCACAGTTTTGAACGATCCACACTATCGATATTGGAAATCAATACTTAAAAAGCATGGGAATGGAACTTTTCAGCCCCAAAAATATGAAATATGATATATGATATCGCAATATTAGGCTATGTAATACCTGCTATCCCCGGAATTTAAGTTTTTTACCCTAAAGTAATATGTATTAAATGTTTTATCGCAATGGTGCATCATTGAAAATTTCCAAGATTTGCAACCACTCTCGTGATATTATAAAAATTCTCGGTAAACAAAATTCCATTCTCATTACGCCATCTTCGATTCCTGGAATCCTTATCAATGTGAATTTAATTCATTAAGCGTTCTCCTTTGATATTGGCCGACATGGGCATCATATTTTATATGATGTTAAATAATTCTCGGTTAACAAAATGCCATTCTGATGACGTCATCGTCGATTCCTGGAATCCTTATCCATGTGAACTAAATTGAGTAAACGTTTAAATACGTATTATTTTTTCACTATCATGTTAATTATTGCATCATATGGTGAAATACTACGAAAGGCTACAGAAATTTAATGGAGGGGGTAAGCGTCTATAAGAGGATGTCAGTTCTTCTCTTTCTTCAGTTTGTTGTCCGATGTCAGATTGTGAAGAAGAAAAGCAACAAGAACTAAAAAGTCGTTTAAACGTATTCCTAAAGAACATTTAAGAGCTGAAGCAAGCCATTCAAGTGCGAACCGATATACAAACTCTAACAAGGAAGTTTAAAAGTGTGAATCTTGAAGATAACAAGCAGTGAAGGAGAAGAAAAAAGAATGGATTTCCTCAAATTAAATAAAACCGCTCGCAATGAATATTTTCTTCCAACAAACAAGCTGACAGATCTAGAAGTTAACAAGGGATATGAAATAACGGACATTAAGGAGGCTAAAAGAAAATATGCAACGAGAACGCTTGTAATCATAGAAAACAAATTCACCGTTTTCCTACTTCAAAGAATGGCAAGACTGTTTGAAGACGATAAAAATCTGTTTATGCAAATGAAGAAAGCCTGTGAAGATCAGCATCTTGAAATGATATATTTGGGTGGACGCTTCAACTCCATTGAATTTGTGGAGATAAATGTATAAGTGTGTGCAATTTTTCAAATATCGCTCCGTCAGCGACAAGCTTCGGTGTAATATTCATCATGTCCTACACACCACAAAATCAAATGCTACATGCGACCACATACAACCTGAATTCATCATTCACAAAACAAATTATTGTTGATGCTGAGTTTAAAAAAGACGGAAAGCTCGCCTAAACAGTGAAACTTCAGGCCAGTCATCCTCATGCAAGTATAACCCTAAATCTTGAAGAGTGGAAATTATTTAAAAGTTACTTTAACCTCATGACACTCTTCTTTGATGGCCAAGAGAAGCAACAATGCATCGAATGTGGAAATTTCCATATACAAATGATTAAATCTTTTGGAAAGTATATGTTGGTTTTGGAGAAAATTCGAGAAACGCAAAAATATGATTCATTTGTACTGCAAGAAAGAACGTTTGCTGTTATTCAGGAAGTCAGCCCTTGTATCGACCGGTATCTTTCTGGATCTGAGTGTTATGCCGTTTCAACGTACAAAAGGTGTCATTATTGAAACCATTGCTGAAAATGTCTGGCGTAACGTGAAATCACCATCTGTAAAAAGTGTAAAATCTTATATACAAAAAAAAACTATACGTGTTTAAAGAGTAGCGCAATGAAAAAACTTATATTTGCTAATGTTATGCGATTTGAAATTCTATTTCTAGAAATGATGACTTTTTATAGTCAGAATGTGTGTGAAGAAGTGATTGAGAAATTACCAGAACTCAGATGCGTGAATGGTAGCTTTATAAATTAAAAATGTCATGTATTTTTTTTATAAGAAATATCTAAATAAAAATATAATTTAAACTAAATTCGCTTTTTTTCATTTAGTAGATTAAGGGTAGGTAGATGTGTAAGTAAAAAAGACATATATACCCGAAAATAATCAATTTATTCAGAAAAAAACTTAAAATCAATACAAAACATACTTACAAGCTAGACTTATCTACCCAACTTTTGTGTGAGTCGTCGATACCTAAGCATTTTACATATAGTTTATTTCCTCGCTTTTCAGTACTTTTCAACCAGATAAATGTCTGGATGTCTAACTTTTCCTAGTACTTTCTCATAAAAACTACCTACAATAGCTTTATCTCGATAATCTTTAAGCATGTACGTTACCGGTTTAGTATTCTTAACATGGCTTACGGTAAATATTTCAGTTGTCTAATTCGGTGTGTAGCCTTTCTCAAAAACATTCTTAAATTTACTTATACGCACTTTATCTCCAACTTTAAATTTCGCTTTCTCAGCTGCATGTTTTACACTGTAATTTTTGTATACATCAAACAACATTTTTTTCTCATTTTCTTCAGTAACATCTCTTGGTGTTATTCGAATAGTCTGATGCCTAATATCGTTGTAGGATGAAACTAACTCTTTCAAAATATCTATCCATTTGTACTTCCCCTGTAATCTAAATTGCATCCACATTTTTTTCTATAAAGTACGATTAAATCGCTCGCAAATGAATGCTTTTAAATTGCTAAGCGTCGAGTACAAATTTATCTTGTATCGCTCCATAAGATTTTTAAAATGTAAGTTGTAAAATTCTTTGCCTCTATCAACATGTAAAATTTTCGGTATGCGTCCTTTTTCAGGTATAGATTCCATAGCTGTAGCTACATCTTCATCCTTCTTGGATTTAGCTGGAATAGCCCAAGCAAATTTGGAAAATATGTCAATTACAGTCAAAATGTACTTGTATCCTTTGTTTTCTTTTGTATAAGGTTGCATTTCAACAAGATCCGCTTGGCAATTCTCATCAATACTACGGATATCAAAGTGTCGACGTTGATAGTTTCATCTAGCAGGCCTTTGTAGCTCCTTCACTAGTTACAGCTTTTCGTTATTCATTTTTTAGTGTGTTCAGCTTGGCATCCAACTGAGAAACGAGTTCTTAATTGCGATGCGTCAGTTCTTGAATGGAATCCACATCAATCTTCAAAATATTTAAACTTTTATATGAGGAAGTTTCTAGAGTTTCAATCATCATGTTACTGTTAACAACTTCAGTTCGCAAGGAACCTATGACATCGTGCAGAGTCTGAATTTCTTGCTGCAACACATATTGCATCATATTTAAATTTACTGTATCATCTAAACCTTTGCATCAGCTACATGGCACAGCTTTTTCTTTCCGATATCATAATGCCCATCGGTGGTGAATTTGAATCCAACTCCTGGTGGACCTCGACTTGCCATCTTAGCTCGCTTAATATGACGTCCGAACACATCGATACTCATTTTGCAAATGACCAAAATATCGTCAAATTGATTAGTAAATATTAATTATCAATAATGAATTGATTAATTGATAATGCCAGTGATGCAAATTTTCACTTCAAAAACATGTTGACAACTGTGAAGGATCAACCCTTGCTTGATATCAACTTATTTAACATAACTTTACCCAACAGAACTTGACCTCACCTAACCTGAATTAACAGAAATGTATTGAACTACACGTAAAGCTCTGGAAGCATATTTTCCCAGTAGCAAATGTGTGCTACATCGAATGGGTCAACTCGAGCCTAACCTAGAAATAAATCTAACCTAGCCTAACCTAACCTAACCTTACCTCACGAAACACAATTAAACTGATTGTGTTGTCCCGTTGTGTTTGCGGTACCGTTTCATTCAGCTTCGGCTTAGCCTACATAGAGGTTTAACCTATCCTAACCTAACAAACCCTGACCTAACCTAACCTAACTTAACTTCACGTAACACAATTAAACTCATTGTGTTATCCCGTTGTGTTTACGGTACCGTTTCATTCAGCTTCGGCTTAACCTACATGAAGGTTTAACCTATCCTAACCTAAAAAAACCTGACCTAACCTAACCTAGATTAATGAAATTCAACCACACGTGTAGCTACGTAAGCGTACGGTTCTCAGTCTTAAATGTGTGCTATATTTAATAGGTTAACTCGATCTTAACCTACAAATGAATCTAACTTAACAGAACCTAACGAAATTTCGCTTAATGCAACACAACTTAACTTAAGTGTTCCCGTTGTAACGCAATAAAATTAATTTCATTGTACTACAGGTGGTTAAAAATTTAGACGCACATTACTCACTTGAAGAAACTTAGAACTACAAGTAGAATTGACCCCATTTCAATTAACCTGACAATGTTTGTATCAATTAAAATGTAGAACTGTAACTTAAACATGCAAATGAATAAGAGTTTTATTCAAAAATTTTTTCTCTCTGCTTTTCTTAAACTTAAGGGATATATTTATACTATCTTTCGTGTTTACATTTTATGTTGCTTTTTATCGTAATTAAATTGATTTATAGACCTACTTCAGCCTATTTTCTGCCTGCTATAACGTGTCCTTTTTTCTTCGAAGGAACGATGCAAAGGGTTACGCTTACGTTTAAGACCTAAATTCGTTTGCCTTTTCAACATGCAACAAAAATCAGCCATCATGACCTCGTCCCATCTACCCTGATATCGTTGTTCCATCACTTTTATGTCTTGATGAAAACGTTCCCCTTGTTCTTCGCTGAAATCACCAACATTTTCTGGAAACTTATCCAGATGGGAATCTAGAAAGTGAAGTTTGAAATTCATCAAGCAGCGTAACTTTTTGTAGTTTCTTATCATTTTCGCAACAATATTCTCGTAGTTTGGACTATTTTTGTTACCGAGGGAATTTGCGTTCCCTGTTTTAAAACTTTCCCAAGCGTCCATTTCAATTTTCGTAACGTGGCTCACGAAATTAGTATCTCTTGTCAATATTCGAATCTGTGGTCCATCGAAGACTCCTTCTTTCAATTTAGCGTCTGAAACATTAGGGAATTTAAGGGATGTATACTTATAGTATTGGCCATCTCTGTCTAACGCCTTAACAAATTGCTTCATGAGCCCAAGCTTTATGTGGAGGGGTGGTAGTAAAATTTTTTCTGGATCAACGAGGCTTTGGTTCATGATATTATGAGAACCAGTTTTGAATGAATCTCTTAAAGGCCAATGTTTTTTGTTGTAATGATTGGCTCGATCTCTGCTATTCCACAGGCATATAAAGCATGGCCCTCTCGTGAAATCCGATTGTTGGCCTAATATCATTGTTATGATTTTGAGGTCACCACATATTTGCCATTTGTGATTCGTGTAATTAACTTTTTCAAGAGGCATTTTAACATTGTTATATTCTTCTTTGATGACCGTTGAGGGAGCTATAGGGATAGGAGCGTAAGTATTCGTGTTATGCAGTAAAACAGCCTTAATGCTGCGTTTTGACGAATCAATGAAAAGTCGCCATTCTTCGTGTCTGTACACATTTTTCTTCAAGTGATTCATTAGTCCGTTAACGTCAGTGCAGTACACTAAAGACGTCTCTTCGTCTTTAACGAAAAACTTACTGAATTCTTTGTCCCTGTCGCGATAGAATGAAACTTTTGTCTTTGGCTCTAGAAGATTTCTTCTTTTTAGAAATGAAGCGACAAATTCAGCGCCGTCTTTCGGTAATCCAAGATCTCTAATAAAATCATTCAGTTCTAGATGCGACGCTTATATTGGAATCGTCAGAACTATTTTCTGTTCGATCACTGGTTTCACTACCGTCTCCATGACGTTGACTTTCAAATTCCAATCTATCATCTTCTAAAGCGCTTAAATCAGTCTGGCGTTCATTTTTATTGATTTCAATGGCTCTTGTGACTGTGCACACATTAATGTACGAAATGTTATTTTTATTTTTGGCGTTGAACCCTTTGACGGAATTCATGCGAAAATAGCAGTCCTTCACATTAACGGGTTTTCTCCATGTGGTTGGCGTAGAGTACTTGCGGTACGTTTCGTTGTTCGAATTTTTTAGACGATAGAACATAAGTCTGCAGGAATTGCAAATGACGTGAGGAACCCATTTTGTTTCTTGGTGCAGCAATTTACGGTCAAAACACTTTTCGTAAAGACTTTTCACTTCCTCGTCGATTGATTTTCGCAAACTGCTCACTTCATATTTACTGCAAATGTAACAGAATGAATCTGAGCTATTCTTGCAGGCATGCGATTGAGAAGTGCTCGCGGTTTTTTTCCTTGTAGCATGAGACTCTACACCAACCAAGTGATCTATTGATGAAGAGCTACGGTTGCATGATGTCGACGTCAGAGAGCCCGCTTTCCCACCCTGAGCAGACGCCGATACTGGGGTCTTTCCCTGCATCGTAATACACTTTTTACCTGTGTCTGCTATGACGCCATGAACGCCGTTTACCCAGGGGCTCAGCCAATGTGGATCCGTTGCCCATCGTCACCACGTGGAGGTGCCCTGGTTACAGGCATAGGCGAATAATGCTAGCAACAAGCGGTTACGAAACTCCAGACATTTACTGCTATTAATGTCAAAATATGAAAGTATGCAAGAACAGGGTTGCCAGCTTAATCGGTTAGGTTAGGTCAGGTTTTGTCAGGTTAGGATAGGTTAAACCTCTATGTAGGTTAAGCCGAAGCTGAATGAAACGGTACCGCAAACACAACGGGACAACACAA
>NC_046666.1:103586531-103591550 GCF_010883055.1 Belonocnema kinseyi | reverse complement strand
TCCTTCACAGTTGTCGACATGTTTTTGAAGTGAAAATTTGCATCACTGGCATTATTTTGAAATTTATTTGCCTCAGTGCATGATTTTTCGTCACTTTTGGAGGTTATGGCTCAACCATGACGTGATGGGTGATTTTTGATAACGAATTTGAATTCAGCGCCCTAAAATCCACAGGAATACGTGTGTCTTGTTACCAGATCCACACACTTTTTTTTGTGTGGCTGTGTAATTGACATAATTTCATTTGTGTGACTTGGATTTCCCGCTGCTTCAGATGCTAACAGTAAACGCAATCTATTAACGAATTCGTTTGGATCATCCCAATAAATGTAGTCTAATTTATTAGCCTCCCGGTAAAAAGGCTCGCATTAAAAAGTATTGAAAATTTCATTCATTCAGTGGTAACGTAAGAAATATTGAATACTTCTGGATCCCGTTTTTGCCCTCCCGTTTTGAATATCCACGGCAGTTGAAGTTAACTCTCAAATTTAATCCCTTTCTGTACCTAGCGCTGACAATATTTAGCTGAATACCACAAAGCAACCAAGAATTAGACAAATTTTAATCCCTTTCAATTTAGCAAACTCTGTTACATTTATTTACTGTTTTTCGAATAATAATCAGGCAAAAAGCTTTTTAAAACATAGCGTTGGTCATTTCACGATGTCAGGATTAATTTCCACACAGAAAGTTCTGGTGAAAAATAATTTTTTAAATTTTTATCATGATTTTATATCTTTTAATTGATAATATTTGAACAAAGCGATCATTTGACGATAAATAAATGTATTCTTACATACAATCTTACTAAATTTGGCAAACTTCATGCTTCCAGAGCGCATTCTAATGCTTCAAACGAAAATTGTGTTTTTAATGTATTCGAGGTTACGTCTGACAGATCCGATCGGCTTTAAAAGTGATTGAAATCTTATAATTTTCGCCGCCTAATGAGAATTAAAAAACTAAGGACAGAAACGGCATTCTTAGGGATTCAAATTTTCTAAAACTTTTTAATGCCAGGCTTCTTACCGGGCTTTGTACCAACCATATATTTTGGAATTAAACCGTTACCCATTAAAGAGCGCTTTTTAATTTTGTTGTTAGTTTTTAAAGGTGAAAGGGGAATTAGTTTTTTTATACAATTTGTATATTTGAAAGATTTATTATCACGAAAATCCTAATGAACTCTATAATGTTTTAGATGCAAATTTGTTGAAATTGCAATATTTTAAAATTTTCAAGGTCTTCATTATTTTTAACTGTAATATTTGTTATCTTTTTAAACAAAAGTTCAAGCAACCCGACAGTCCTTCGATAGCTTACAGTGCCCATATTAATAAGATTTTTATTGAAACTTATCGAAGAATCTCCAATCATTAGTCTTTCGATAATTTTCGTACACCATAAACATTATCTATATCTCTCCTTCTCTCCCCCAAATTTGAAGATGATCAATTGCTATATCATTTGATGGAAAGGAAACTAGTGTTTCTAAATCCTCTGAAGCCTCAGAATCGTATGCTGGCAAGAATGAAGTTTCATCATCATCTTGATGATTTTGCTCTTCAACATCATTTTGAAACTCTTGCTGAAATTCTTTTTTAGATTCACTGTTGATTTCATTTTATTCTTGGCTTCATTTCCGATTGGATCAATTCTTTCAACAGTTTTAAAACCATTAACTATTTTTTCAAGTGTTGTAATGATGTGCATAAAGGTATTATTTAATGTCTGATCAACTGTTTCTTTACCCAACTTTAGTAATCTATGCCTTCGTCGAATCGCTTCACTAGCTTTAGCAATTTCATGCAAAATATGTTTTTGCTTATGAAAGCCTTCCTTACGTGTACACATGTTAATACCGTAGTGTTTAATTTGTAACTGTCTCTATGTATTTATTACATACATATTTATTGCTTTTCCAGTTTAATAAAACAGTCAAAACCTTTTCTATTGAAACCTTGATTCATATTTCTATCCTTATCACTTACAACAAATCAATTCTTATCATCATACCGGAAAGCTAAACACACCTTTTTAAATTGCTAATAAGGCATGTCACTATTCACATGATCATCATATCTATGGTTCAGATTCACCTCATCTTGTTTAAATAATACAAGCAAATTAACATAATCACGTATAAGATGTTTCGGAATACGAGCATATGTCTGACTCAAATATAAACAGTCAACATCCTTATGCCTACCCATTGAAAGAATGCTTTTATATTCTCTTGCTTTTCACAGGCTACATCATCAAATAGAAACACGGAATTTGAATGAGTTTCATTTGGTATTACAACATCATCATGCTCATTGAAGGGATAGTACTCAACACCAGCTACTGAGTTCAGAACTTTTTCTAAAAATTGGTATTTTGGTTGATTTAAAAATTTAGAGTAAACATAAATATTTTCAAATCTCAATCCATTTTGGTGTATTAACAGATCCAACAAAGCATTTGTCTTTCTACAGTTAGAAGGTCCACAAAATATTGCTTGTACACTGCTTGGTAACATATGTCCATGCCGTTTTTCTTTTTTCTCATGTTGTACAAGCGAATCGAAATTATCGATAGGTAGCTTAGTAGGTTGTGCTTTATACTGCATCTTGACTATGACTGAGTGAAAAACTATAAATGTCAGGTTTATTTAGGTTCAGTCTTTAGTCTGAAAGTATCTCTCAAACAGATATGATTGTTCACGGTGACAAATCTACAGTCAGTCGTAAGCGATCCTCGAAAGAGGCAAGACGTGGCAAAGGTCTGTTGAATAAAATGATTAATAATCTTCCTGTAGAGTTACATATTCCTGGATACCAGTACTGTGGACCAGGCACGAAATCGGCAAAACGAATTGCGCGAGGTGATCCTGGAATCCATCCTCTTCATAACTAATACAATGAAAATTAAATCAAAATTTGGTATGGGTCTCAAAAATAAAAGGTCAACCACCACGCTCAAAAAAATTGTTACAGCAGCTGAAAAAGCAATGCTACCAGGTAATGATCCACAAACTGTTATCAAATCTGCTATCAGAGGTGTACGTGCAGCTGTAAAAAGGACTGGTGGAAAAAGAAATGTAAAGAAACCTCGAGTTTTACCAGTTCCAAAGAAATTGGGTGGCTTTCTACTCTTTCTTATATCCATCTTTGCCGGTCTAAGTGCTACTGGTGCGCTAGCTGGTGGAGCTGCGGGAATAACTAAAGCTGTTAATGATTCAATTGATGCAAAACGAAAGCTTGAAGAAAGAAAACGTCATCTACATCTTCATCTACAACCATATAATCAAAAAGGAGGACTTACGTGCAAATAAAAAAAATTAAAGTGACGCTACCTCACCGAGCATTAACCGATGCAGATTTACTTAAATTCGCAAAATCTTTAAAAATTAAACATTTTAGAGCTGTTTTTATGCGTAATGGATTACCAAACTGTGGGCCACGTAAATTTGAAAGTGTTATTGTTAACCTTGATGATAAAAACAATCTAGGTACCCATTGGCTTGCGTATAAAAAGTTTAACAGTAAAATAATTTATTTTGATAGCTCTGGCAACCTCAGGCCACCTTTGGATCTCTTTAAGTATCTCGGTGTTGGTAGCGTAAAATATAATCATGAAAGGTATCAAAATTATGATACATTTGTATGTGGACATTTATGCCTTAAATTTTTATGCAATCAATTAAAATCTCAAAGTATGTATAATCTATATAAATGTAGACGCTAATGATTTCAAGCCAGTCAAAGACTAGCCGTCATCATGGATGATTCATTGACTGTAATATTATCATGCACTTCTTCGATCCTAGAAAATCAGTATTTTCTTCCAATTGAGTTGTCTCCATACAAAAATTACGCTCTTGGTCTTGTGAAATTTCTAACCTTCAACTCAATTCCCAATGTAGACATTGGTCAAAATAAATTCTACGTGGGTAAAGAAATAACTGAAATACCTACAGGAAGTTATGAAATAGGTGATATACAGCGCTATCTGCAGAATGGTTTAGTAAAATAGGGGTATTGAAATTCATATTAAACCTAATAATTATATATTACGAAGTGAAATATATTGCAATCGAGATATAAATTTTGAAAAATCAGTCTCAATTGCAAGTTTATTGGGATTTACACCAAGAATATTGGAACCTAATAAACATCATGAATCTGACCAACCAGTTTCCATCATTAAAATAAATGCTCTCAGAGTTGAATGTAACATAACTACAGGAGCGTACATCAATGGTCAAAAAGTGCACACTATTCATGAATTTTTCACCGTTGTACCGCCAGGATATAAGATAGTGGAAGTCCCATCGCACATCATTTACTTGCCGATCGCCATCAAGACAATAGATCACATACAGCTCCGTATAGTTGATCAAGGCGGATATTTGGTTAATTTTCGTGGAGAAATTATAACACTCAGACTGCACGTCTTGGTTAAAATCTTGTTCGAAAATATGACAAACTTTTGTGTTTTGAAAATCATACTCTTGCTTTAATGTTAAGAGTTCCATTGGAACTGGATTTAAAAAAAAAAGTATCTACTTTCTCAGCTATCTTTTTCAACTCATGGACAAACCACGTGATGCAGTCCTTTCCACGATAAACTTGAGGTTCAGATTGTGAATCATCAATACTGCATTTTGTGTAATAAGCAACACTTGTAGGTATATGTTTCTGATAAACATTTCCATGCGTATTGACAACTGGCTCTAACAAACACTCCATGTCAGCATATACTGCAAATTGAACCCTCTCTTTGTATTTATAATTTTTAAATTTCAAAATGTTATCCGCTTCTGTGGAGAGTATTAGTGTGCAATTATTATTCAAATTGTCACAATCAATTCTATGTTAAAATTTTTTTTTAATTCATCTGCTATATCATCAGAGATTGTGATTTACCGACAGTAGATCAACTCTCCAAACCATGAAGGCAGAAAATCTACACAATATCGATCAAGTTAAGAATCTTCAATAACAGAAAATGCTTAACGTTTTAATAAGACTAGAT
>NC_046666.1:103581239-103586431 GCF_010883055.1 Belonocnema kinseyi | reverse complement strand
AAACGTTAAGCATTTTCTGTTATTGAAGATTCTTAACTTGATCGATATTGTGTAGATTTTCTGCCTTCATGGTTTGGAGGGTTGATCTACAGTCGGTAAGGTGCAATCTCTGATGATATAGCAGATAAATTTAAAAAAATTTTTTTAATAATTACTTGTACCATTAACACCTAGCTAAAAATGAGCGTTATGTTCTTGAATGAAGAGTTCTAATTCTGACCCCTCTGATAGCTTAATTGGAAAAGCACCTGACCGAAAATCAGAAGTTTTGTGGTTCGTTTCCCAATGGAGTGAAGATGGAGTAGGATCTTTTTTTCCAGAAATAATTTTAATTTAAGAATATTATTTTGCATCTAGTCTTATTAAGACGTTAAGCATTTTCTGTTATTGAAGATTCTTAACTTGATCGATATTGTGTAGATTTTCTGCCTTCAGGGTTTGGAGGGTTGATCTACTGCCGGTAACGTACTATCTCTGATGATATAGCAGATAAAATAAAATAAAAAAATTTTAATTTTAAAATAATTACTTGTACCATTAACACCTAGCTAAAAATTAGCGTTATGTTCTTGAATTAAGAGTTCTTATGCTGATCCCTCTAATAGATAGAGTAGGATCTTTTTTTCAAGAAATAATTTCAGTTCTATGTTTTTCAAGAGATTTTTCAAATTTAAAGTGACACAAACACCTATCACAGAAGTAAGTGCAATGATCCGCTTTTGTTATTTGTGATTTCAATAGTTTAGATAGATTTTTTATCAAAGCAAAATGATACACTTCTACATATGAATCAAAGTTAGTATTTTCAATCATAAGAAGGTGAATAGTAGGTTTTTTAGATTTTTCCTGGCTTAAGAAACTGGAACAATTTCCTCTTTCTTACTGTATTTAGCAGACTCTAATCCGTATACATTTATACATAAACCGTTCATTTTCTCAAATTTTAGAATATCCTCAAGAGTAATTGGAAACTTGATGTCATTATATTTGAGTTCTGAACTATCAAGCTTAGAATAAGAAGTAATTCGATCAGAATGGGTTTCAGCAGGATGAAGAGCTCCCTTTACTGGCCAGAGAAAACAATACGAGTCCTTATTTATAATATTAACAAGCTTTGACATTACCTATACTATCAATTGCATTCTTAATTCGTGGAATATACATGTATTTACAATCATCCAAAAATGTATTTAAATCTTTATGAATTAAATTTGTTATAAGTCCCGTTCTTATTCGCGTTCGAAACGCACTTGCTACATCATCCCAACTCGCCTTCTCGCTCAGTTTCTTCGAAGCTTCATTCATACCGGTTCCTGCCTTGAGCAACTTCTTGAATTTTCTGCTTGCTGTCTTCAAATTACCAATTAACGTCATAATCGCATGTTTTTGGCCCACGGATATCAGGATGTTCTTCCTCATTAGTTTGTTTAATATCCTGATGTTTTTAGTTTCAACCCTCGGCCACAATCTAATTTCATCAGCTGCTGGGGGTTGCTTCTCGAATATAAGTTGATATCCGAATTTCATGATTTGTAGGAATTTTTTACATTTTTCGAAATCCATTTTTAGCTTTAAATGGAATCAGCGAACACTTATTGAAACACTGTGTAGATTTTCAGTTATTTGAGGTTATGTAAGTCATGTTATCAACTGATGACACTTGTGGAAACATTGCGTAGGTTTCAAGTTATTTAAAGGTTATGTACGTCTTGTTATTAACTGATGAAACTTATAGAAACACTACACAGATTTAAAATAATTTGAAATTATGCGAGTCTTGTTATTAACTGATGGAATCACCGAAAAAATTATACTTTCACATAGATCTTGGAGCGTTTTACACTTCCAACCGACTCGTGGTTGTTTACTAGTACAATGATAAAAAACAGAGAGTGCACCGGTTATATGGTGCCAATATTGGAGAAATATGGCAACACTGTCGATGAGGATTCTGGGAATCACGATGACGTCATCATAATGGAATTTTCTTTATTGAGAATTGTTTCACATTATATGAAATATCACGCGCCTGTTGGCAAATATGAAAGGAGGACGTTTAATTAATTTAGCTAACATAGATAAGGATTCCAGGAATCGACGATGACGTCAGCAGAGTGGGATTTTGTTTACCGAGAATTATTTAACATCATATAAAGTGTGACGCCCATGTCGACAAATATCAAAGGAGAACGTTTAATTAATTAAGTTCACATCGATAAGGATTCCAGGAATCGATGATGACGTAATGAGAATGGAATTTTGTTTACCGAGAATTGTTATAATATCACGAGAGTGGTTGAAGATCTTGGAAATTTTCAATGATGTACCATTGCGATAAAATACTTAATACATGTTCCTTTAGGGTGAAAAACTTAAATTCCGGGGATAGCAGGTATTACATAACCTAATATTGCGATATCATATATGATATCATATTTCATAATTTTGGGGCTGAAAAATTCCTTTCTCATGATTTTTAAGTATTGATTTCCAATATCGATAGTGTGGATCAGATAATTCAAAACTGTGATTCGTAAGTCAGCACAAGGACCGAAATTAATCTTACAGCCTTCTGCACTCTAGCCACCAGTTTGCTATTCGTACGGAAAAAAGTGGTCCAAAACTGCCCCTACCTATCTACTAATATAGAAGTAATTAAGGGTTGGGATGGTAATAATATTACCATTTGGTACAAAAAAGTACATATTCAGGTAGAATTTTAAATTTCCTTTCTGTTCATCCTTTTCAAAACAAAATTGGAGTAATTAAAAACTTAGTGGACAGAGCTCTAGATTTATCCCATTATTCATTTCACACAAGAAATTTGAATATTGTTAGGAATATCTTTTTTCTGAATCATTACCCAAAAAAGTTAATTAAGAAACATATTACAATTAGAGTTTAAGAAATCAAAAACAAAGAGATTAATAATATTCTTCTAGAAAATCAGAAAGAGTTAAAGGAATATAGTTCGTTTAATACTTTTGTTCTTCAATTTTTTGGTCAAATTTCTAAAACTATTGAACTTATGTTAAAAAATTTTTAATCATACTATTTTCCGCATTACATTTAAAATGGATCCGGTGATAAATTTTTGCAAAGATCCTTTAGATAATTTTGAAAAGGGTGGTGTTGTCTATAAGATCACTTGCAGCATCTGTAAGATGAATTACGCGGGACAGACTGGCAGACTTCTTAATACTAGTATAGAGGAACACAAAAGTGATGTTCGTTCAGGACGCTGCTATAAGAGTGTTCTTGCCAGACATACAAAGGAATTTATTTATGTTGACCATTAGTTTGACTGGAATAATGTTCAAATTTTGCATAGTGAAAGTAATGAGAGAAAGAGGGAATTCATGGAAATGCTTTTTATTAAAAAACAAAAAAAGTTATCTATTCATTTAAAAACCGATTTAGATAAGCTGAACAAAAGTTATGCTAATATGATTAAGTACATTTAACGTGGCTGTTTAATGAATTCAGTTTTTCTTTTACTTTCTCTATTTCTGATGTAATTGTGACAGATATTTATATTGTGTTCACAACAGATTGGCCTACTGGCCCTCATTCGATTCTCAGGTACCAAAGAGAGAGCACCTACTGGTAGGTGCTGTCAATTTCTACCACTTAAATTTTTCTTGCCTTAATAAGGATATTGTACGAGTACCGAAACGTTGGTAGTGCAATTTTATTTATCTATTTATGTTTTTTATTTTATTGTAATTTGATGATAATAAAAATAAAAAAGACGAAAGAGAGAAAAAGAGAAGGAAGGGAATGTGGTTGGATGCCTTCTCATTTTTCTTTCCTCTTTTTTATTTTTGTACGAAAATCTTATTTGTTTTTTGTTTTTTTTTTTCAGATTCCAATAGGATTTTTTGTATTTGTTTGTTCGTTGTGGTCCAAATTTGGTCGTTGGATTCTTGTTTCATTTAACAGAATTTTGCGTCATTATTAATATTTATATCATTTATATTTTACACTTGAAATAACGTAACCTCAAGATATGCGCATATAAGGATGCGCGCGAACTATTCAAATCATGAAAATTGCTAATTTCTTCAATTTCTTTGAAATGCAAATCAAAATGGAAAAAGACTTTTATAATATGATATAATATAATATAATTATATTAACATTAATAATATATAATTAATCGTGCACGTTCGAGTTTTCAAATTCACAAGAGGAGAAATGGGTTGCGCGCGCAACCCCGTCATGCATATCGTCTCTTACTATATTCACACGCACATAGACCTGAGATAGGATTGCAGCACATCTTGTTTCAAATCTGGGATCACTGGCTGACCTAGTTGCAGTGTCCTCTATCTTGGGCACTTTTGAAACTGCGCTTGCGTTGCGCCGACAACCCCATTAGTCACTATTAGCGCGCTGATTTTTAGTTATATAAATATTCAGATTCAACATTTTTAATAAATAATGATTGAGAAATGCCTAAATAGAATTTTTCTAATCCTAAAATAAGATTTTGGTGTGACAGATACAAAAAATTCGATTTTAATGAAAAAGAGGTAATGAATTCTAAGTTCAGAGAAATAAATCATTTTTATTTGTCATAATGATTAATATCGTCTATGTAGTGTTTTAAAATTAAATTTTTGTTTATTCCCGACAATGTGACTTGAAAAATCACTAAAATTACCAAAAATAAATAGAAGAATAATTAATTACTGCACTAATAAATGTTATACCATATATTTTTTAATAACTTGAATACTATTAAAACGAATATTTTTTTCTTAAAACCAAAACTTCTTGTTACCTTTTTATTGCCATTTTGAAACATTTAAAATGCTCAATTAAAGAAAAAAATATTTTGTTCTGAAGTCAGAATTAATAACGTTTTTTTGCATGGAAATTGTATTATTTTTTCTTCTTTCGCTGAAAAATTCTAATTTAGGATTGGAAAATTACTTTGGATGAATTTCTTAATCATTATTTATCATAAATATTAAATCTGAATATTTATATAATTCAAAATTAGCGCTAACAGTGATTAATCGGGTTGTCAGCGCGACGCAAGCGCAGTTTCAAAGTTCCCAAGATTGGGGACACTGCCTAGCAGACCGGAAGTTCCTCAAAATAAGCACTTACAGAGGCAATGACGTCTTCGTTGTCTGGAAATCTCTGTCCACCGAGCCATTTTTTCAAGTTTGGAAATAAGAAAA
>NC_046666.1:103579295-103581139 GCF_010883055.1 Belonocnema kinseyi | reverse complement strand
TCTTTGACTATAATTGGTGTTAATTTAACAAAGATTGTCCAGATGACAAAATTTAATTTAGATTGTGTCAAAATATAAATGCAATAACAAAATTATTATGAATTGAAAAAATTTAAATTTAAAATTGGATAAGCAGGAAATTACAATTTCTCTTTAAGATTCAAAGCTAAACTTCAAATGCAAACGCATTTTCTGGTAAATTTTAGCATTTCAATTTTCACAACACTCATCCTTGGGAAGGTAAATACAAAAAATAAATACCTTTCCGGTTGAAAGCAAGGTCCAGTAGTACAGCTTAAACTATTTGGAAATTATCTTCTTTGGGCAAAAATTATAAGCCCTTTTTATAAATTATTTTATAAATAGCTGTTTCCTTTATCACGAAATCACAAACAAAAAATCAGATTTTATAATTGTGTTTCTTTTCTCTTCTTTCTACTCCAAAATAGTTATTAGATGGAAGAAAATTGTTTCTTATACACAAAAAGTATTTAAAAAACAGTTTTTAAACAACTTGAAAAAAAGTTCAGAGGTTGAAATTGTTCAATATATAATAAAAACGCTATAAATAGAACATTTTATTCTACTTTTTCATGTTTGACATAAAACTATTCAATTTTAAAGGCTATAAATTACTAATGTGAAAAATAAGTAAAATATTCTTATAAATTTTTGTTTGAAACAGGTTGGAGCTAGAACGGGAATTGACGGGGATTTTATGAGGCTGGGAAAAATAGGCAAATGGCAGTGAACTAATTTTTTGACCGGGATATTTATGACTTTTTAGAAAAGAAATTGGTCCAAATTTGGTTTGAACAGTTTTTTTTTAATTCCTTACATTGCTTTTTTCCTATTATATCATTCAGTTTACAGTACGTAATTCGAAAATCTTTCACTTCAGAATTTTCCGTTTAAGGTTTAAAATTTTAGCGTACATTTTTCAATTTCGAATTTTAGAATGCAGTTTTGAAGATCTGGAAAATTAAAAATTAGAAGCGTTTCAAATTTATAATTTTAGATAGAAATCGTTTTTAGTTTATCCACTGCGAATATAAAGTATGATTCTTTTTTTAATTGAAGTGGACACCAAGGATTCACAAGTGAATCATAATTGATTTCACAACACGATTCGGAATTTGTTTAAAATTGAAGCATATTCCACGTTATTAACGTTAAAAATTAAACTGTTTGAATTGGAAAGTCTTAGAAGTTAAACAAATGGAAACTCGCGATTAAAATTTTATAACCCATTTTCAATTAAAAATAAATTCAAAATAAATAAACTGTATCAATTATAATAATTTAAAGTTTATTTTAAAATATACTTTATGGAACATGAAATTTTTTATGAATTTGTCAGTGAAATTCTGTTCGTATAATATTGTTTGCTAATGCGAAACGTAATCTGGCGTGGAACTGTCGTCTTAACATCTAAAACCCGAAAGAACAATTTCCCTATCACTCGGAATTATAATTATATTTTTATAAAAACGTCATTCTGGACAGTTTATAATATTATCGAATTTGAAAATTCCCGAATAATAAAACTCCAGGCCGAATTCTGTCTAATGATCAAATATACAAACTAGAAAATTCCCGAATTGCAGAAATTGAGAAAACAGTTTTGTGATCAATATTATTTATTTATTAAAAATACAATAATCAAATATTTTTATTATAGAAATTTTGTTTGATGTTTAATTTTTTTAAATTATTGTTTTAATTTAAAAAAACACTAATTTTATAAATATTTGATACAAACATAAATTTAAAACACGTGAGCTTTAAATGAAACAAAATTTGCAGGATTCAATGCAGGCTGATTTAACGCGACTTTTATTTTT
>NC_046666.1:103574900-103579195 GCF_010883055.1 Belonocnema kinseyi | reverse complement strand
TAAATAGTTTTTAAATTAGTTTTTAAATTTTCTGAAGTTTACCTTTTTTACATACCTAGATGTCAAAAAAGCCTACCAGTGACTGAAATGGATTAGAAAAAATCGCCAAGATCCAAGAATAAAAATTGAATGTACAGCGAATTTTTAAATTTTTAATTGTGATTATCTTTAACTTTGCGATATCAAAAATTTCCATACAATTTTTTTTATTAATACTGTAGGAAAAAATTAACAAGATCGAGCGCCGAGATTATAATTAGAGCAAATTTTCTGTAATTCTATGGGGACGGCTGAAATATCCCGAAAAATAAAATTCTCGACTCGGTAAAACTCTCTGTCCCGAAAAATACAATTCCAAAACTAAGAAAATTCCTGAACAGTGTATAATATTAACGAATTTAAAAATTCCCAAATAATAAAACTCCCCAAAGAATATTGTTTCTTAATCAGTATTAATTATTTATTAAAAATACGATAATAAAATATTGTTATCAAATAAATTTTTGTTTAACATTTAAAGTGTTAAAAATTGTTTGAATTTAAAATTAAAATTATAAAGAAAATTTTACCGATAAATTCATATACAAAAACACGTGTTTTTTAATTAACATTTCGATTTTTCGGAAGAACTTTTGTGATTTAAAAAATACTATATACATTTTCAACCAAAATATCTTATCCAGAAATATATTTTGTTTTAATTATTGTTATTTTAAATTTAAACAATAATGTTTAAACACTTCAAACATCAAAAAAGTTGTTTCTTTGGTATAAATATTTGATTATTTCAATTAAAAAAAATAATTTGTCAAAGAACAATGTTTTCCACACTTGTTTATCTCGAAGTGTCTTTTTATAATACTTTTAAAAAAATTAAAAATATGATTTTTCGAGTACATTTTTTTTTATAATTAAAAAAAAGACTGTACCGAAAACCTGGATCAAGCTTCAGATCTGAAAAAATTCAGCGATACATACATGTCAAACTTTTCTAACCTCAAAAAATCTTTCTACTGCTTTACTGTCATATTTTACGAAGAATGAGAAAATAAGAATTCGACTTCATAGTACGATGAGGGCAGCACCTCGATAGGGCAGAAAATGTGATGTCCTATATATATAATTCCCCACTCCGACGCCTCGTACCGCATCTACGTTTATAATATCTTTGCCTGGACACTCTGTATTCATAAATACATGGTCTAGCATGCCATTGCGGGGGTGATGCAATGAGGGGGAGTTTCGTCACCTTTTGCTGTCATCCGACAAACATTGGCAGCGCTCACATGTTTATATTTTCATTGACAGTTTGTCGGCAAAAATGCTAGTGCGCGTAATCAAATAGCACATCGTCAGGTGGTGGCTCTCCCCACTCATGGAATTCTCCCCCTATTCGTGGATTCAACCCCGCTCGCCGAAGTTAGGATGGCATGCCTAGTCCCGTGTTTCCTATGTCCATGGTCTAGCCAGACAAGGCAGCAAATGTAAGGGATTTTTTAATTTAAAATGTAAGAATTTAAATTTCTTTTTATTCTGTGGTGTAGAAATATTTAAATCCCAATAAAATGTATCATAATAATGTTGAAGGTGGATAAAGGAAATAAAGATTAACTATAAATTTAGGTTATGTGTTTCATAAACTCTTTTTGCGGACAAAAAGTGGCACATGTGTGTCAAATAAAATGAAATTGAAGTCAAGTAGGAAAGCTCTGAATAAATAAAATTATATAATGCAGTGCCTACGACATATAAAATGATAATCATAATGTTTTTTTAATCCAAAAATACGTATCCTTAATTTGAAGGAAAATGTGATCGAAGGATATTAAATATTTATGATTATCGATGTTCTTGCTCAATATTGGTTTTTGCAATTTGTGTTAAGTTCGTATTATAATTAATATACAAAGGGTGAAAAGAGAGTGAGTGGCAAGTGACAATTTTTTGCAATTGGGATTTTTTGTCACAAAACAATCAAAAAGTCAAATACACACAGAGGTAAAAGTATTTGGTTTCAAAATCGTACTTTTATGTTAGATTTTTATGTCCATTATAAATAGTTTATGATCGAGCTATTTCTAATGACATTCACCAAAACATCTCGGGGCGTCTCACAATTTAAAAAGTGATAATTATTTTAAAGATTTTAAGAAAATTTTTATTATTTCATTTATGATCAGTATCTCGATCCGAATGACAGTTAAAAAAATTTTTAATTAAAAAAAAAACATTATTTATGCATTGGCAAACGTCGATATATAAAATGAAATTGATTATCATAAATATCAAAACTTGTATATACTTTTAATCCTGCTCACTCAGTATTATTTACAAACTTACATTCTGGCCCGAATATAATTGATTTCTTTATCGGCGTTCGAATATACCCATTCCAAGTTTCGTCCTCAAGACTAGCCCTCAAGTGGCTAGACCCTGTATTTATTAGATCATGATGCAGACCAGTGATCCCAACTTTGGCATGTTGTGCTACTGCGCTTGTCTGGCGCAGCGGTCCTCATTAGTCGGTGTTGGCGCGCGATTCTAATCGGGTATATATCCCTTTCATAAATTACACATAAATATTAGGAATAACTTAATTTGTGATTTAAGGAGAGAGAAAAATAATAATACAAAAACCTTGGTTAATAAAATATAAATTCATCTTTCGACTTTAAATAAAATATGCTATTATTTACAAATCATATGCACTATTATTTTTTTACCTTACATTATAAATTAGGTAATTTCTGATATTAATGTGCAATTTATAATAACTATCTATTTTAATTTCAATAATTGTTGATTATACCGGGTTTGAATCGCGCGCCGACAGCGACCAATGAGTGTCGCCGTGCCATGCAAGCGCAGTAGCTCAACATGCCAAAGTTGGGATCACTGATTGCAGACTGCCTGCTCGCAAAGGCATGAATGTTCCTTGTGGAAATGAAACGATTCACGTCTAAATTTTTGTTTAGTTATTTGCACTCTGTAATCATTCGTTTCATTGTGTTTAATTGGTTGGGAAGTGCCTAACTTAGTGAATAAAGTTTGAATAACATTAGTATTCAATTAAAAACGTTATTGAGATAATAAGATTTAGGTTATGTTGACTCTATTTGTTTTTAATGTTCATCTTTAATTGAATATAAATATAGTTCCGGATGAATGTTGCTGTGTCCCATGCATGTTTAATTGTATGCAATGTATCTTTTCATTACTTCGACGTTGAGTTGTTTCTTGGACTTACTGGTGGGGATAATAATTAAATATGTAAGTATATTATTATATAAAGTATTTTCTAAATTGTAGAAGCAATGTTTGAATTTTCTTATTATTTTCACATCCAGATTCCGTCTCCAGCAAAAACTGAAAAAAAATGGATCCTGCACGTACCTTATGAAACGTGGGTTTTGGTTAAATTTGATCAATTTAACAAAAAACACTTTTTATAAGAAACGAGATTATGAGATATTATTAACCTTATCGATTTGTATCGATATTGATCGGAACAGAATAGAGCATCGTAGCAAAGATATTATAAACGTAGATGCGGTGCGAGTTTAGTTACCCGCCATAAATATAGACGGCGCGTCCGACGAAAAAAGTCCCTTCCCCTCTACCCACCGCTCCCCGTAAATAGCACCATCCCATATAGTTTGCCAAGAGCCACTTGGAGCGCTGTAAGCAACTCTCGGCACACCTTCGAGGCGCACTGATGGTAAACTTAGCTTGGACAAGAACCATTTAAATTAAAATTAAATTGCGAATATTTCATAACAAACGTAAAATATCGACGCTTTGTAAGACATGGTTATTTTAATAGATACCAGAGATAAAATTAAGTGTATAATTTATATTTCTGTTTCATATATTTTGTAATATTTCTAAAGTTATTTGATTATTTCCAAATATATCTTTGTTATTTCTCATCTTTTGATATTCTTTTATAAGTAACAATTTATTTACTTCACCATATTATATTTTTATTCTAACAGATAAAACTTTTAGTGCAATATCTAGACATTGTTCTTTAATATTTTAATTTTTAATATTTTAATTTTATTTTAAATATTTTATTTTAGTTTCATGATATGCATGTCAGATTTCATGAATTAGGAAGATTTATAATTGAGAATTCTTTACTTTTAATCTTCAAAATCATGACAGTTTATATGGATTTTTATTTTATTTTGTTATTTAATTTAATTAGAATTTTGTTAGATTTAAATTAATTAATTTATTTGTTATTTATTTTATTTATACATCATTTAAAATTCAAGAGTTTCTGATTGCAA
>NC_046666.1:103572201-103574800 GCF_010883055.1 Belonocnema kinseyi | reverse complement strand
AATTTCGGAATTTTTACAGTGATGTGGGAATTTTATTTTTCGGAAAAAGCGACTGAAAAATCCCGAAAAATAAAATTCCCGACACTGTAAAATTCGTAAATTTAAAAATAACCAAATAATAAAATTCCCGAAATTATGAAAGTCCCGAAATATAAAAGTCGAATTGGAAAATTCAGGAAAATAAAATTAATAAAATTCCAGACAATAAGATATTACCGAATTTTAAAAATCACCAGAGAAAATGGCTGAATTATTAAATAACCGAACTATAAAATTCCTGAATTTAAACAATTAAAAAAATTGTTTATCAAATATTATTTATTTATTGAAAATACAATAATCGAATATATCTTTCTGGATGAAAAAATTTGTTTGAAAATGTGCATAGTATTTGAAAAAAATATAATGAAAGTAATAAAAGTAAATTTTGATATAAATCGTTGTTGAATTGAATCCTGCAAAGTTTGTGCGAAAATGTTATTATGTAGGTTCGAAGAAAATTTAGGCAGAACATTTTTTTCTTTCAAAGCGCACGTGTTTTTTAATGTATTTTTTAATACAATTTTTATAAAATTATTATTCAGGTGCCGGACATTTTATTTTTTGGGATTTTTCATTCATCCCTTTCGGAATTTTTTCCAGTGGTCCCATATTTTTATATTTCCTCTTAAAATTATGTATTTTTTCAAAATAAAAAGTCAACATTTCAAAACATTTAAAAATCATCAAAAGTATCTATTCTCTTTTAAATTATTTTAAATCTTTTAAAACTATTTAAAAAATTTTTCGGAACTTTTAAATGTCTTTAGACTGATTTCCATTTTTCCTAACAGTTTTGTAAAATCCTGCACACAAAATTGTTTTAAGAGCTTCCAGATTTTTTCTAATATTGTAAATTTTTTGAAATGTTTTGAAATATTTTTAAAGATTCTCTTTGAATTATGTACTTTTTTGAAATAAAAAATCATTTTAAATCTACCCAGAAATTTTTATTGTTATCCTAATATTTCAAATTCTTGAAAAGCTCCAAATTTTGTTCTTTTCTTTGAAACATTCAGAAACCTCCAGATTATTGGATTTTTTTCTAAATTAATGCTTATTTAACTGTTCTTTAAGAATAAAAATAAAATACTTTTACCTTCGAAATACAAATAAAAACAAATAAAACAATTATAATCGTAACATTCCAAGTTTAAATTTGTCACTCTGAATTGTGTGTGTGACGATTTGTCCTGGTCTCAAGTTCAGCTCAATATTTAGAACAACCTTCATTTTTTTGAAATTGTAATTTTTCGGTTGTAACTTACCGGGAAATTATTTTATTCTTTGAAAGATTTTCTACAAATCTTATTAAAAATGTTTATATTCTTATCCAAAATGAGAAGGTATTAGTTCTTAATGAAAAATAACTTTTTCGGATTTTATCAAATGTCGACATTTTGAGGTCCCTTGAGTCAGAAAAACAAGTTTTTACGTCGGGGCCTGTTTGTCTGTCTGGTGTCGCCGTTGTTGTAGTTGTCTGTATACCGGATAACTGTTCCGATTGGATTGGGCTTTGACACACTGTTCGAAAGACCAAAAAGAAAGATCGAGTTCGTTAAACAGCCATTTTTAATAAAAATTCAAAAAGTTGATGCTTTTTAAAAATTTTTAAGACCAATTTTCTAAAAATTTGAAAATTCTATCCACAGCCATTTATGGTACAAAAAATATGAACAATTTACCCTGACAACTTTTTTTGATAAAATCAAACTTACCACAGTTAAAAGATTTTAAAAATCCAAAAAACCAAACGAAAATGGACATTTGAAGCAAAAAAAGCTTGATATGGAAACAAGTCAAGAGGCGAAAAACGCTACTTTTTCAAGGCCCCATGATTATTTTATCAAATTCTCATCCATAATGAGAAGAGTTTTATGTGAAAAATGACTTCCGCGAATTTCATGAAATTTCGACGTTTTGAGGCTACTTGAATCAGAAAAACAAGCTTTTACATCGTTATTTGTCTGTCCCTCTGGCGCCTACGTCGTCGTTGTTATTGATGTTGTGTTTGTCTGTATATCGTATAAGTTTCGAAAGAATAGTCGGATTGGATTGTGCTTTGACACACAGATTTTTTATTTTAAGAATTGTATATGAAAATTGTACTATTTTTATTTTTATAACAAATATTTTTCTTCAATTAAATTGTTACAATAAAAGTGTTTCGAAGAGATTTTTATAAAAATCTTTCGGGGAATAAAATTCGTATTTATAGGTCGACAAATCTTTGTTTTCTTTGCCAAATTTGGCTTTCGTCTAAATTTTTCCAGTTGTTTTTACTATAGTACAATTTACGTTTGTATCTCGGGCGAAGTAATCCATTCTATTGTTTGACAAATATTCTTTGTAAATCAATATTTTTCACAGAAAATTACCCCGAATGACCTTCAATTATAATTTTATAAACGTGAAAAAACCACATTTTAATTATTTCTATGAAAAACACAATCCCTAAGTAACAGAACGAAATCGGAAACAATAAGTGTTAATTTATTCAGGAACAAGCTTTTTGAACAAAAATTACCTTGAGTGAAGCTTTAATATATATTTGTTAATT
>NC_046666.1:103562994-103572158 GCF_010883055.1 Belonocnema kinseyi | reverse complement strand
TGACAAATGATTAATAAGGGTTTAAATATTTTTGAAATTGCTGTTCTGGAGACAAAATAGCACTTATTCTTTTATTAAGAAATCACAACAAAAATTGTTAAAGCAAGTTTTTAAAAGAGTTTTAAAAACCTTAAATCAGATCAGAGGTTTTAATAGTTCCATATATGTGATAGAACCTCTTTAAATTTGAAATTAGTCTATTCTTTTTCATGTTTGAGCTACAATTATTCCATTTTAGAAGTTATAAATTACAATTGTGAAAAACAAATAAAATGTTTTAATTAAATTATATTTAAAACAAAAAACCTTTGCATAATTAAATCTAAATGCAGCTGCAAACATTCAATTTGAAATGCGTTGAATTCAAGGTATATTTTAAAAAGAAAACTGAAAGCAAAGGATCGACTTCCAAAGGAATCGAAAGAAAGTGACTCGCTGTATTGCAAATGAACATGGAAAATGGTATATTTTCGCATTTTTAAATTTTAAATTAAAACTTTTTCGCGTTGTAACAATTTCGAATCCCAGTATGTTATTTTTGACCTAACCTATAACTTATAACGAAAATTCTTAAAATTCAAACAGTAAGGCTATATTCTGAAAATGAAGCAATTTTAACGTTAAAATTCAAGTTCTTAAACTGAATGCCTAAAAATTTGCAAATTTTAAATTAGTGTTGTGTAAATTGTATTGGTATCTTAAAAGAGTATACATAGTTCTTAAATCAGTTTTTAAATTTTCTGAAGATTACCTTTTTTACATACCTAGATGTCAAAAAAGCCTACCAGTGACTGAAATGGATTAGAAAAAAATCGCCAAGATCCAAGAATAAAAATTGAATGTACAGCGAATTTTTAAATTTTTAATTGTGATTATCTGTAACTTTGTGGTATAAAAAATTTCCATACAATTTTTCTTTATTAATACTGTAGGAAAGAATTAACAAGATCGAGCGCCGAGATTATAATTAGAGCAAATTTTCTGTAATTCTATTAGGACGGCTGAAATATCCCGAAAAATAAAATTCCCGACTCGGTAAAACTCTCTGTCCCGAAAAATACAATTCCAAAGCTAATAAAATTCCTGAACAGTGTATAATATTAACGAATTTAAAAATTCCCAATTAATAAAACTCCCCAAATAAAATTGTTTCTTAATCAGTATTAATTATTTATTAAAAATACGATAATAAAATATTGTTATGAAATAAATTTTTGTTTATTATTTAAAGTATTAAAAATTGTTTAAATTTAAATTTAAAATTATAAAAAAAATTTTAGCGACAAATTCATATACAAAAAATCGTGTTTTTTAATTAACATTTCGATTTTTCGGAAGAACTTTTGTGATTTAAAAAATACTATGTACATTTTCAACCAAAATATCTTATCCAGAAATATATTTTGTTTTATTGTTATTTTATATTTAAACAATAATGTTTAAACACTTCAAACATTTAAAAAGTTGTTTCTTTGGTATAAATATTTGATTATTTCAATTTAAAAAAATAATTTGTCAAAGAACAATGTTGTCCACACTTGTTTATCTCGAAATGTCTTTTTATAATACTTTTTTAAAAATTAAAAATATGATTTTTCGAGAACATTTTTTTTATAATTAAAAAAAAGACTGTACCGAAAACCTGGATCAAGCTTCAGATCTGAAAAAATTCAGCGATACATACATGTAAAAAATTTCTAACCTCAAAATACCGTCATATTTTACGAAGAATGAGAAAACAAGAATTCGACTTCGTAGTACGATGAGGGCAGTACCTCGATGGGGCAGAAAATGTGATGTCCTATATATATAATTCCCCACTCCGACGCCCCGTACCGCATCTACGTTTATAATATCTTTGATCGTAGCATTAAAGTCACACTAGTTGATAACTGCAAGTAGAGTAGGACGCTGTCATTTAGTCACATTGCAGATCCTCAAGGGAAAGTTGAAACACGAGGTATTCCAAATCTGATAGCCGCCGCTGTACTAGAACCAGTTCAACTTTTGAGTTATGATTGGCGTAAGTTGGCGCTATTTTCAAATCATAATTTTATTTTTAACAGGATTTAGTACAGAATAGAGACCACCCTTAAACAAGAAAATTATAAATTATTGTATGGTTAGTTATGAAGGTTACGGAAAAACAATATTCACATTGAAACACATATATTTAAAAATTTTCAGAAAAAAAAACTGTTTAAACTTTTCGCGCTCCATGAAAATATCAAAGTTCCGATACAGCGGCGACTATTGGAGGGGGCAACGTGTTTCAACTCTCCCTAGGTTAAGTTCCAGCAGAGATGAGTTGGGAGATTGCTCATGTTATGGAATAAGAGACTCCATCAAAATCCGACTGCTAAAAGCGCCCTCTTGGTATGTGGGCCAACTCCTCGGAGTTACTTCGCAGTTTTCGGCATTTTTCAGACGTTCCGCGTCGATAATTGCTTAAGTTAGAGAATTTTTAAAATGAGTTACCACCGCAGTTTCAATTACAGGAGTTACCATAAATGTAAATGATGTACTGCATATTTATGTACCAATCGAATATTAAGTGTTTATTATATAATTATTTTAATGATTCACAATTATTAGTGAGTAGTTATATAATGAAAACTAATTATTTATTTTCAAAATAAAAATTTTAAATATTATATAGTTATATAGCTATTTATATGCTATAAATCATCAATTATGACTTATAATTTTATTACATTACCGGAAAAAGTTTTATGTTCACCTATTTTTTAATGACTGATAAGTTTTATTTATTTTAATTATGACAGAGCTAAACATTTTTCTCTTTAAAATGTTGAATGCTTTCAAAATTCTGTATAAAATCAAGCAGAGGATAAAGCCAATTTATCCGTTTTATAAAGAATTTTGAGATTTCTTTAGAAACAAAAAAATAGTACATCGTCAATTATAATACCTTAAATTTTTCTCTAAAACGCTAAAATTAAGTAACTATTATAACATATGTTTATCAGCTACAGATTGTATTAATTAATATACAGTTTGTAGCTAAAATGCATATATAGAGGAGAGTATCCAAATATGAGATACCAACTCTGTTTGGCGTGATTGTCGGAATTCTATGTACTGAATTTAAAAGTAATATAGGTCATTTTAAAGGAAATTTAGTTTGTCATAAGAAGCTCAAATAAAAATTTTTGTTTTACGCTGAGAATACAAAAAGTGTAAAAAAGTGCTTTTCCCAAACTCGTCAAACTATTCTCATAATATGAGATACCCCAGGAAATAGCTAACAAAATGCAAAATAAGTATTTTTTATGAAAAACTTCGTTCTATGTTTCTGAAGTATAAATTTACTGCCATTTAGATATATTTAATTTTTGCAGTAGTCACAAACATTTTTGTAACCAATTTCCTCCGCGCAGCCAGTGTTATAAAAACCACAGGTATCTCATATTATGAGAACCACACCGTGCAACTATGCACTTACTATGTCTGACCTGTACAATGAAAAACTTGAACACGATCGATATTTTCCTACTTAGTTATTCAATCCCCATCACTCCAGACAAACTTTACTGATAAATACATATTTAATGAATAATAAATAGGGTTTAAAGAATTCCCTTCCAAGAACTCGACCACCATCAATTTCACATAAGGTTCGCCTATAATCTTTAGAAGCCCAATGAAAAATGGACTATACCACGAAATTACTCTTTCTTCAAGGGCTACAAGTTAGTGATAGAACCAACAGAGTGGGTCTCTTAGTTTAGCTGATACCCCGTTTTCTCATATTACGAGAATATCTCATATTCGAGTACTCTCCTCTACTTTTACAGATTTATAGTGTTTTAAAACGAAATTTAAGGTAGGATATATATATATATATATATATATTTATTTATTTATTTAAAAAAAATACTTTCAAGAACTTCATTGTTTATTATCAGTGACGTTATTTGTCAGGCAAAAGATTAATTTGATAAAAATGGTTGAACATTTCAAAATGTTACAAACTTTTTATTCAGAGCTTTTTACAACTTTATTTTTAATTGTATGATTTTAATGATTGATGGCTCTTTTGTCTTGAAATTAGAATCACATATTTTAGAAAATATAACTAATATATACACACAAAATACTACCTTCAAGTGTACAGTTATTCAAATAAAATAGAAGAAAACAGTAATATAAGTACTAAATATTTTGATGTAACATACATGATTGCAAATTCCTAAATATTAAACTGCAATCGGTTCTACAACATAGTCTTAAATTTGAGAGATCTATGATACATATTTATGCAAGGCCTTTTAAGTTTGAGCCCCTCAATTACTTGCGGAGAAAACCTAGAAAGCATTCTTCTGGAATTAAGTAAGAACCGTATATATATTTGCCTATAGACCGTATACCTGGTTGAACCTGATAAATTTTGGAAATTTTCCTCCTTTTATGGTCTGCTTCTGTTGAATGAATACTCGGTATGAATGGCTGTGTAATTGTGAGCCCAAAATTACGAAAATAGAATTAGCACCTTATTACGGTTAAAGCACTGTTTGAAAAAAGTAATTGTTTAAGTTTTGTAATTTTACATAAAAAAATATTCATTTTCTTTTAAAAAAAGCGAATTTTAAACGGAAAATAGTTCAATTGACAAACAAACAAAAATGGAATAAATGGAATAGTTGAATTGGCAGTTTTATAAAATTAATATTTTCAACAACAAAAATGAATTTTCAACAGAATGCATGAATTTTTACCCACTTACCTTGAAGAAGTCAAAGGATAAATTTTCGACCAAAAATTAAATAGCTGAATTTTCAAATAAAAACATTAATTTCCAACAATATAATTTATTTTGTATCCAAAGATCTAAATATGCTACTAAAATCGTAATGTTTTAACCAAAAAGATTTATTTTTAGTTCAAAAAATTAGTTTAAAATGAAAAAAACGGGTTTTTAACCAAGCAGATGAATTCTAACTAAAATGATAAATCTTCAACAACAAAAATCCAGTGTCAACAAACCCCTTCAACTATTAACTTGTAAAATTCTTTAATTTTTATCTGATAAATGTTTCAATTTATACAATTTTAAGTATTCCTTAAAAATTGTTGAATTTCACATCACAGTTTAAAATTAATTATTTAACTAAGCATTGGTTTTAATGATTTTTTCGACTATAAAATGTTATTATATTGAATAAATTTTTTAAATTTATTATCTTCAGTTTTTAGAACAATAATACTTTGATACTAATAATATGAATAATTATACCTAATTAATTTAATATATATTATTTAAATTATTATTATTATGTTTTCTTAGCAGATTAGGAGTTTATATAATTATAATTCAAGGATAATTTTCCAATTCAATATACAATTTTAAAGTATAAGTTTCTGTATAAAAAAAAATTAAGAGAAAAATGTTCTCAGCAAGTATGCATCGCTGGAAACAAACTTTTTGAAAAATCATTTTTGAAGCAATGTTTTTTGGCTTCTGAAATTGGTTTTATTAAAAAAGGGTTAAGTGCATTTTTCACTTAATTTTTACGTACAGAAAGATTTCTTTTGATTTTGATTGAAAAATTAAATACGTATATTTAATATCGTACATACATACATACATACGTATATGCGTATATATACATATATAATGATAATTACATAATTTTCATACATTTCTTTCAATGTTTAACAAAGTTCTATTTGTTCACACAATTTTCATTTGCTCAAGCAGTTATTTTTCGATAACTATTAAATAGAAGACATATAATTAATTACGATTTCGAAAGTATTTTTGGAAAAGTAATTATTTAAACGAATTACGTTTGTTTAAACAATTAAAAAGTGGTAAATTTTTTCTTTCTATACGCTATAAAGTCAGAAACATAATGCTATGTGTTCTATTTTATTGCAGTTCTTTTAGTTACCGAAAAAAACTGCTTTAGCAAATAAATATTGTTTAAAGAAAAAAAATTATTAAACAATAAAATAAATGCGTCAAAATTATATAATTATTCAACAGAAAGTAGAATATGATACCAATTTGAATAAAATTTGACATCTCTGCTAAATATTTGGAAAAATTGGAGTTAATTTAAAAGATATTTATAACTTTTACTCATAAATGTCTTTTGAAATCATATGCATTTTTGTAACATTTAAAAAAATGTTGCTAACTTAAGTGCCATGTTTACATTTTGAAATAAGATATAAGAGACAAGACGCCTGTTTGAAAATAGGTATACTACCTTGATCAAAAAGTTCCCGGAATTTATTTTTTAAATTAAAAATATATGTTTATTCTTGAATATTGATGTGGCCCCCTTTAAAGTAATTCCCATCGACTGCCACGCACTTATGCCAGCGCTTAATCCAGCTCTCAAAACATTTTTGATACTCAAGTTTCGGTATGCCCATCAGTGTCGTTTTCGATTTTTGTATTATATCCGATCGGCTGCTAAAATGCGTTCCGCGTAGTGGTTTTTCCAGTCGATCGAACAAAAAAAAGTCACAGGGAGCTAAATCTGGCGAATTTGATGGCTGCGGAATTGTATTAGTTGAGTTTTTGGTGAGAAACTCACGGATAATGATGGCATTGTGCGACGGTGCATTGTCATGGTGCATTGCAAAAATCGAAATTCGCAAAAAAAATATGCACTCAAAATTGCGTTATATTTACAAATGTCTAGCTAGAAAGCTGAAATTCGCAGGGAATATTTTTAAAAGGTGTGACAACCTACAGAAACGAGAAAAATGTGAATGGCACAGCAGGGGGCGCCACACGGTGATGATTCCGGGAACTTTTTGATCAAGGTGGTATTTAATAGAAAAACAAAAAATTTCCTATTCATATTTGGAAGAGATAATTTAGCACGAAAGTTAATCAAGAATTATTCAAGTTTTCAAGGCGACCTCAAAGTCAAATCAGAAACTGGTTCAAAAATTTCAAAATTGGAAAATGTTAAGTTGAAATTTTTTCAAAATAAATAATTTTCAATATGAAGCAATTAAAATTCGAGAATTTGCAAACGAAAACTAAATTTAATGTTTCAAAGTTTGTAAATGTTTCAATTCAGTATTCAATATGAAAATTCACAGCTCTAAAACTGTAACCATTCAAAAATTTCGAATTTTTATTTATTTTTATTTTACACAAGCAATTTTAAACTTTTTAATTTCAACGATTTCATTTAAAATAAGGGCCAGATTTTGAGGCGTGCAAGCCGTGCGGTTGCACAGAGCGCCATGGTTGAGGGGAAAGGAGCATGCGATTTTACTCCCTGCCTTCCTCGACCTGTGTTTTCAGGTTTCTGGAAAGGTGACAACTTGGTACCTGTTTGTCCAAGTCTAGTTTAAAGATCCGTAATAGCTTTTTCACTTATCCATTCAAAGATCTGAACTAAGATTGTCTTTCGATTAATTGAAAATTTGACTATTTTGTTGAAAATTATTTTTTAACTAAAAATGCAACTATTTCATTTTTGGTTTAAAATTTATATTTTTCATTTGAAATAAAACTATTTGTATAAAAATTGTCCTTTCTGAGCTGAACATTCCTGTATTTTGTTGAAAATCCTTCTTCTTTGTACTCTCTAAATCTGAATCAGTATATGTCTAATTCAAATTAGCGTATATACACTGCTAAAACAGTGAAATGTACCTGGTGGTCAGTGAAATTTCACTGAATAACAGCTAAATTTCGCTGCTTTTCCAGCGAATATACACTTCAAGTCCCTTATTTTATTATTTCTGTAAACCATAAATTATGTATAGGAAGAGGGGGGGGGGGCTTGTACGGTTCATTACAGGTTTGAGGAAGGCCTTGGAGAGAACCGGTTATCTGTTACGTATTTTAAGTACGGCTCTGCAATATAAGAAACGCAGTTTTTTCTTTTTCTCATATTCTCTAATAATTTCTGCTTATACAAGGAAAGGATCCTATCAGTTGTAGGTGGACCAAATGATTTTGGAGGCCGATAGAATTTTCTTCAAGGATCGAAATATTTTAGTATTATACCATTCGCAATTAAGCCATTATTTGCCTTTCGTGGTGTAGCCGTGACTCACTGAGCGTGGAAGGGAGTAATGTGAGGAAAGGGGTGTAGATCTTTAAGAGTTGAGATTGATCTAGAATAATTCTCGATTTTTACATTGTCGTCAGAGAAGGTATTAGATTTATGTAAAATTGGTTCCCCCAGTTATTGTCAATTGTCCACGTTTTTAGACCCCCTGAATCTGAAAAACAGATTTTTACGATTGTGTTCAACGCCTAATTAACAATTAAGTTTCTTTTGCGCATGTCAAATATAATTTGAAATACTGTTGCGTACACGTCTCGCTTGAATAAATACAATTTTGTATGCCAGATCTTGGATTTTTCTTAATTTCATTATGCACATGAATGTTACATTTATCTAAACCTTGAAGTAAAAAACGTGATAAATGAAATTCTGTAGAAAATTCGAATCAAATTTAGATAGAAAAATTTCATTCTACCTTCATCGCGAAATACCTTAAAAATGCATTTTTTACGTTTCATTAATATTTAAAAAATATTATAAGTACATTGTTGGATGAATTCAAATTTTAATAATGAGAATAATAACTGGTAAATTCTAAACAATTGTATGTTGATTAAAAAATTTCCATTCATTTATATTGAATTTATCGGAAAGTTCTTCGTTTATTTTAATCTACCGAGAATCCTAGACTCCTAGAGACTTCCCGTCTATATTTCTACTTTTTACAACCTCAGGCCTGACTGCTTCAAAGGATAGTTTCCCGAAAGATGAATGGGCTAGCTGCATTACAGATTAGAGTCCAAAATATTTTCTACGCCACAGGCGTAAACTTTTCAAATCTTACAAGGGGTCGTCCCGCCGTGCTCCAGATGCGCTAGCAACTATTTACTTGCAAAATGCGGATGTGTTTTACGCCTTCGGCATATTAAAAATTTAGGATGGTTTATATTTATAGAGTCCAATGCCGTTTTCGAAGAACTAACTTTTTTAAGAGTCTTAAGAGTCCATTAACATTTAACAAACAAACAAAAATAAACGTTTATAACAAAAAATGAATAGGTAATAGAAACTTTAAAATTACTCAATTTTATTATTTATTTATCATGAAAATTATTCCGCTCTATTACAAATCTCTGAGATTATTTATTAGAAACT
>NC_046666.1:103549396-103562894 GCF_010883055.1 Belonocnema kinseyi | reverse complement strand
AAGTCTTCTATTATTCGACAATTAAGATTTCAAAGATTTCGGGTCGATTTAAGAGACTGCATAAAGACTTCAATCATTTTAAAAAGATTTCATGAAGGTTTTGTTAATTTAACAAATATCACCGAATATTTCAAAAGTATTTCAAATAATTTGCGAAGACTTTTAAACAATTCACAAAAATGTCAATGATTTCCTAAATTTTTCAAAGATTTCAAAGATTTCGCCGAGATTTCAGACAGATTTGAAAGATTTCAGATACCTTTCAAATATTTCACAATGATTTTTAGAGAATTTACCAGTATTTCACAAAGATTGAAATGATTTCCCAGAGTTTTTCGGATAAATATAAAAGAATTCGGAAAGGCTTCTGTTATTCCACATAGATTCCAGATATATTTCAAAGATTAAACAAAGCAAGAAAGAATTGAAAGGTTTCTATATCCTACGATCGGCTGAGTTTAAGCAAAGATATTGTTATCTTTGGTTTAAACATTTTATTTACGAGTAGACAAATCAAGACTTTGGCCCTCTCTGGTCGATTTCTATGGGAGGCATTGGCCCCTGTGTCCCCTTGGCAAGGCTCCACCGCTTCTGATGGACATTGGAATAGGAGGGGACTAGCCTCATGCTACCTAACTTTGGCGCGGGGATTGATCATACGTTACAAGGGGGAGTGGACCATGTTGGTTTGCAAAAGCAACAGAGGTTTAGCAATCCAAGATCTAGGTAGAACAGCCCGCTCGTTATTTAGATCCGGGAACGACATGCCTATTCTGCCGTGATTTGGAAGAACACCGTTAACTGCAAATCGGATAAGTCACCTGAAGCCTATTAACAGTAGGCGGCCCAAGGGCCTTACGCAAAATGCAGTTAACGGTGTTCTTCCAAATCAATGCAGTATTTCTCTCCTATTCGTATGTACATACCAAATACTAAGATTTTTTAATTTTTTACGATATTGACTAAGTTCTAATTGAATTTGCTTCAAATTTAAGAAAAATACATATATTAAAAGATTTTTGTATCAGAATCTCTGAAAAAATGAACAATTTCAATTTTTAAAATTAGAATAATTCAGAGTGATCAAAATTGAATAATGTGATTGAAAAATATTGTTTCATTCGAAGCGATTACAATTTTACAATTAAAATTTGGTCAAAGTTAAAGCTTTATTATTTAATGAAATATCAGTAATTATTAACCACTTAATTAACTATAAATATATCACATTCGAAATATTAGGTAAAAATCTTTTCAAATTAGTATTAATAATTTATCGTATCGATATTCAGGAGAAGTTCAACGAAAAATAATAGTTATATCCATTATTATTAAACTTTTGATAAAAAATAAAAATGGTAACTACTAACTCCGATTTTCTTTCAGCTTTACCGAAAGAAGTAGAATTTTAGTCTACGATTCTAATTTAATATATATATATATACAAACAATGAAAATTATGTAAAATATTAATAATATTGATATTGAATAGCTTCTAATATATAGAATCTATTGAATTGAAGATCATACTCTAATTATTATTATATAAACTCCTTATCTGTAAAAACACACTAATGAATTTAAATTTATATAACATGGATCAGAATAATTAGGTATAATTATTCACAGTATTAATTATAAATTAATAAATAATTATATTATTCTAAGAACTGGAGATAATAAATAGAAAATTATCTGTATTATGATAACATTTTCTAGTTGAGAAAATCATTAAAGCCAAAGCTTAGTTAAATAATTAATTTTAAAGGAGTAGATTTGATACATTTTTCTTAATTTATTATTTTATTATGTATAATTGTTACCAACTCCGATCTTCTCTACCGACTTATCAAATTTTACCCTGTTTTACCAAGTGAGTAGCAGGTAAGCCACCTTTCATTTTAGTTCCCGAAAAATAACAATAAGGCAAATAGGCCGCGCTTTTGGACCTTTAATTTTAGTTCCCGGAAGGCTAAGGCAAACAGGGCATAAGCAATCTCCCACCTCATCTCTGGTTCCAGGCGACCACCCTAACAGCAGAGCCTAACAAGCGTCTACGTCGACCAGTTCTGCAAAGCTTGTCCGACCGCGCGTGCAAGAAGAGATCGTATTTCTCTTAATTTCCCTTAAATCCTGTCGTCCGTGATGTTTAATGATGGAAAGTTATCCTGCGATATACTTATTAATTTTATATACAAATTATATAAATAAATTCCCGGTGTAGACATTTAAAGGCAGAAAGAAATTGTTTTTCTCTTAATTTCCGTAAAACCATATCGCTAGTGATGTTTAATAATGGAAAATTATCCTGCGACATATTTGATTAATTTTGTCAATCAATTATATAAATAAATGCCCAGCGTGGACATTTAAAGGCAGAAAGAAATCATTTTTGACGTTGCCTTCGGTCTTTTGCACAATGTGTAAATGTAATTCTTAATGAAATTTTGACGAAGTTTCTAATTAAATTCGATAAGAGTCACATACAGTTGCACAAAAGCTCTTATTTTGGGCTAATTTTATTTGAAAAATATATTGTAGATCGTATTCTAGATATTATGAACAGATTTTAATACGTTTTAATTACAAATAAAGATGAAAAATTGTTTATATATCATGTTTTAACTGCGATATTAATCAAATTGATTGAAAATTTGCCTTCTTGCAGAAAATGATGTAATGCTTTAAACTTTAGTAAAATGCACTTTAAAAAGCTACCTTTGAAACAATTTAAATTTTATTCAGTTTTACCTGACAATATACATTAATACATTATACAAATATACATATATACATACATACAAATATACATTATACAAATATCACTGGCGAAATGATATAATGAGAATTAAAAGAAATACGATTTCTTTCTGCCTTTAAATGTCCACAATGGGCACTTGTTTATATCATTTGTTTATAAAATTAACCAAAAATATCGCATGCTAATTTTCTATCATTATACATCACGGACAACATGATTTGAGGGAAATTAAGAGATGATAAATTCTCATGATAAAGTATTATTTTTTAATAAAAGCAAGTAATATTATCGGACAAATTTAGTTTTCAAAAGCAAAATCTATAATGTAGTCTATTTATTACATTAATGTGCTTATAAGAATTAACTTAAAAATGTAATATTTTCTTTTGCTTTCAACTTTCCCCGTGCATAATATCTAGCGATGCTCATCATAGAAAAAAAATGCTCACGAAGATGTTACGAACGAGCGGATTACTAACGGGGGTTGAGATGCCCGCTAGGCCTTACCTAAGGCTTCCACCCGTTGCCGGAGGTACCAAATCAATAGGTCACCCCAGAAGGGAGTGCCCTATCTTTATTTTTTTAAAGTGGTATTCGATTTCTATGACCAACTCCCAGACTTGGAGCCTTAGCCCTTGTAGGCCTTGAATTTGTATGGAGTTGTGCAAATGACTACTCCCCTGTTTTCGTTAGTAAAGTTTGGTCGAATTTATTAAACATGATTAACAAGGAATTTTGAATTGTACACTTGGAATCCTTAAGACTACCGTCGATCTCCACGGTAGCGGAAGAGATGATGGGCTAAACAACTGTGTTTCGATATTACATAAAAGACGCGACGCATCATCGGCACTTTCCTACTCAATTTCCCATCCCGCCGAAGGGGTAGAGGCACGAAGGAGAGAGAGAGAGAGAGAGAGAAAATAAGAACAAAATGATAAAATGTATTATGTTTTCTGACTTTCCGATAAACGTACTTGTGGGAGTGACAACCCGCGTATTGAGACCCGCGCGAGGTAAAATACTGACGGGCAAGTTGGACTTTAACTCTAATTTCCCGTTCGGACAATTAGTCCAATATCGTGAAGAAGTGATGAACGGCTGCCTCGAGGCAACAGGTAGGATGCACCTCGTAGGCCATGGTATTGATGGTTTAGGTAGGGTTTTTAACTATGTCTGCATTTTTGGCCTGGGAACTGTCGCGGCTGGATGCGGTCCGCGTGACCACAGTTGCTGAGTTTCCAAAATTTGTGCAACTAAGACTTCCTGCCATGCACGTGCAGTGTTGCTAAGGTGAAAAGATCTGAATAATATCAGTAATAATAATAATAATAATATAATAATAATAATATCAATATTCTAGTAATTATTCAGTTTATTCAGAGTCTTAAAAATAATATGTTCTTCTTGTACTTTAGTGATTTTCGAAAATCAAATTGGTTCTTTATGAAGGTATTAAACTCATACCCTTATTCCTGTTAGTGAACAATTTGGTTTTATTTTATTTATTGGCTAATTGAGTTTTAGGAGGAATGAGTGATGTGACTATTAGTATTACCAATATTATTGGAATCTTGATTTTTGTCATGTGATTTAAAATTTTGAAATTTGGGTAGCTACCCGAAAGTAATTGATTTTATTCTAATGAATTTTTAATGTTAATTAACAATTGACATTGTTAATTACCATTTAGTGGTCTCGCGGATCGCTGGGAGTATCCGGCGAGCATGTGTGATAAGAAGTGGCACGAGTCCATAGGCGGAGAAGGAGGCGAGGATCGTTACCATTGTCCAGTCCGCGCGTCCCACCCTCACAGAGTCCACCGTAACTAATCCGCCTTGGAATTTGGAACAACCGTCCTCGATTGTTACCAGTGTCCGAGACTGTTCACTTTCGTGTACATAATTATCTGATATAGGCATTATTTTACGTCTTGCAAAGTATAAGTATAGTTATGCTAGTAGGAGAGCATACACTATGTTTGAAGCAATGGATACCCTTTGGTCGAGATGAAGTTGGTTCCGGAACTCCACAAGAAACTGATAACGTTTTTTTTTTATGAATTAGAGCTCATTATGAATGAGAGGAATTTGCTTAAATTTAATTCTCGAAGCGTTGAGAATATCCCTAAGGGTAACGAGAAATGACTAATATGCTTCCCTTGATACCTAAGAATTGAAGTTCTCTTTCTATATGCAGATAACTATCAATCCATTCTAAGAAACAAACGGGTGCTCCCCGTACTGCCTTCGTTTGACCAGTTAGTATTAGGCTTCCTTATAATTAATTAAGATTAAGAATCACTCTTCATGCTCATTCAAGTCACTGTTTAGAGTTCAGGTATCCTAGTCATGACCCATACCACTGATTCCACAATAAGACACACTTTATGGGACTTATTCCCTTCTTATGTATCACCACACTACACTGGCGCAGCAACAGGAAGAGGTTGGTACTGAGGTCCATGTGTTCACGGTACTGGCAATTACGAGAATTCATGTCGATGAGGGGGTAATCAGCGATCTACGCGGGTTGTAGTGTCTGCTTCGGCATCCTTATCCTCGATGATGCTGAAGGTAGATTATTGAACGAAGTTTCACTCATGTCATTGGAAGAGTGATACTTAGAGTTTGTGTCGTCGCTGACAGAAAGTTCATACTGGGCATTACCTGACGAAATCTGAGGTGGTTTCAGATTGGCATGAACCGCTAGCTCTTCCAGAGTTGACGGAGAAGTTAATTGAACAGGCTGTTCATGGCGTAGGAATAGGTTCGATGGGTGAGCACTGCCGAGATTCCACTAAGGAGTGTTAGGAGAATATTAAGCTCGTTCTGTAACTGTATTGGGATGGTCCTTCGTGCTCGCATGTTGATTGGCAAAGGTGAGAGACGATTTTTATTGTCTTGATACGCCAACTCTCGGATCTCTCTGTCTATGTCCTTTCTGATTCGTTCTGCGATTTCCAGTTTATTCTGTAGATTGTGATCCAGGGTGACCTGTTTGCAGACTTCTTTCAATTTAGGTGGGCAATAAGTTCCCAGTGACTGGTATCGCTTCTGCATTTCTGCCAAGCAATCCTGGAATCTGTTGACATGCAATGTCCTCCAATGGCTGATAATTCGCTTCATGGGCCCCTGGTTCTCGTAGAAGATGCCAGTACCGGCCTGGAACAGGAGTTGCTGGTATCTTGGTCCTCCTGGAGTGTTGATTGCGGGCGTGAGACACATAACCACTAAAATTAGTGATAAGATATGGCGGTACATGGCTTCGGGGTTTAGTTCCTGAATCATATTTGTAATTATGTGATGATGGTAAACAAGTAATATTATTCTTAACAATAGGTTACCAAGAGCTTATCGGCATGCTTTGTGAATCTTATACTATCGTCTTCCAGAATTGCATTGTGCTTTTCAGTGAAATCCACGATCGTGTAAGTTCCAGTTGCACGCTTGTCAAATTTATTCTTCCTTACATCCTTGAAGATAATCACTTTATCACCAACCTTTGCGTTCAGTGGTCTTACCTTTTCGTCATAACGTACCTTCGACGATTCCTTAGCTTTTATCATGTTTGTCGCTGCAATTTTCTGTATTTCGCTTAGTCTAACTATCAAATCGCGGAGGTAAGATCTAAAGCTATTTTGAGAGATTCTAATACCGAAATCACATTCTTCCAGTCAGTTTCGTCAAAGTGATTTCTTTTTATTACAATGGAGTACACCTTGTTTTTGCCAACAGGTGTAACCAGGACTAGTCCTTTCCGCGGTATATTCTCCCACGTGTCTTGGAGGTAAACGCGTTTCGTTGCTAATAGAAGTTTGAAAAGAGGATTCGCCAATTCACAGTCTTCTGAAATAAAGTGGGCGTAGTTGTCTCTGCGGTATGTGAGAGGCTCTGTCCATTCGTGATGTATCACACCTTCAATTAGTGTTAGTGACTGAAATTTAGCTTTATTCATTGCACCTGGAGTAGGGTCCTCTTCTGCTGAGATGGAGTGAGAATCGTCTATATACGGCAGATGTACATCCAGAGTGTTTGTCAGCGAGAGAGTAATGTTTTGCCCTTCTGAGAAAGGTGTGGATGGATTTAGCTGCCGCAGTGGCATCATGTACTTCTTACTGGCAGGTACCCCTTTTTGTTGGTGACCTTCCGTTCTATTACTGTCGGCTACCGGAGTTGAACTGTCAGTGGGTATGGTCGAAACGGCTGGTGTCTGGAATAATGACCTCCTTGATGGTTGGGTACCCATAATGGGAGACTCTATCATCTCGGGCGAGTTTTTAAACCGGACCGTGCTCCTGTCCGCCCCGGAATTTTTTGTTCCGGGTAGTTTTTCTGCGCCTAGCGCAATATCATCCTTAGGTTTTGAATCGTCCTTCACTTCAAGGTGTCCACGAAAAGACTCTAAAAATGCATTTACTCTAGCGGCAAGAGGATCGAATGTTAGTGCATGGATCCATGTTCTTCAAAGCGATTAATAATTCTTGGTCATCTTCCCCTTGCGATACCGCGGTGCGTTCGGTTTGAAATGTTTCATCTTGGTGGATTTCGTCGGGTCCTTCCTTGTCCCAGAAATAGGACCGATAATCCTCTAATGATCGGTCGAACTTATTGATAGATCGTTGAATCTCCGCTCTTTCTTGTATAGCTTCGAGTGGTAGTGTCTCTGAGCCTTTGTTACTATGTCCGTCGTCGCTATCGTCACTTTCGTCGCTATCTTCGCTGCTCTCGGCAGGGTGACTGACATAGACTATAGGATCTGTATGGGCGGTAGGCATAGTGACACTGTGTTCCTTTTGGAAGGTACCATAGTTGGGGGCATGTTTGTCTTGGGCAGCATTGCTCCTGTTGATTCCCATTTGCGCTAGTTAATCAGCCATTTCATTGCCTTCGATCCCTTGGTAACCGGGGACGTGGTTCCAGGTCACATCAAGGCCGTCTAGTGCCATTCTCAGTTCTTCGAACTCTTTTCGATTGTCGACAGGCTTACCATTAGTTGTTTTCCATCCATTGGCTTCCCAGTGTGGGTACTGCAGAATGGGTTCGCGGCAAAGGTAAGTGCGTAGCTTGCGGAAACTTCGCCTTTGTTCGGATCCCCATATGAATTTAGCATATTTAGTAATTCTGCCAAAGGCTTTGCTAATTTGGCGTAGTCTTGAATAAATCTCTGGTAATATCCCGATAGTCCTAGGAATTGCCTGATCGGCTTAGGTGTTCTGGGCCTAGGGAAACTCCTTATAGCGGAAACTTTTTCCGGATTAGGTTTCACTCCATCGCTGCTGATAATGTGTCCCAAATATGCGATTTCAGTGCAAAGGAAATCGCATTTGTCTGGTTGCAATTTGAGATTTGTTTCTCTTAGTCGTTTGAAAAGTCTCCGAACCCTTTGGTCTTGTTCCTCTAGAGTTTCTGAATAGATTACGATATCATCCAGGTACACAAAGGCTTCCGAACCGAGCATCCCCTTTAGGACATTGTCCATAAGGCGCTGGAAGGTTGCAGGAGCGTTTTTTATAACCATGGGCATTCATAAGTATTCGAAATGTCCTCTTCGAGTAGAGAATGCAGTTTTAGCCCTATCGTCTGGGTGAGTTTCGATTTGATGATATCCACTCACCAGATCGAACACTGTAAAGTAGTGTGCTCGCCCTAGTTGATCTAGTATTTCGGTAATATTAGGTAAAGGCGCATTATAGGGTGATTAAGAATGGCGGATGACACCGCTTTTCAGTTGCTTTTCAATTTGAAGATCAATTTGCTCCAGTGCATCTTGTGGATGGCGATATGGCTTCCTTGATATCACTGCATCATCTACCGTCGGAATTCGATATTGGATCTTGTTCGTGATATTCAGAGTCTCTCCGGAATATGGAAGACATCTGGGAAGTCACTTATCCAGCCTTTCACAAGTTCTCTTTCCTCATCATTAACATGAGCGATGTGCAGGACTTCAGCTACACGTTCATTGCGGGACTATTCTGGCCCTAGAACTTCGTCACCTGAGAAATACTCAACATCTGAATTGGATGATTCTTCCCCGAAACCTCGTACTACTCAAAAGGAATTATCTCTTGTGGTGGTAGAATCATCTCAATTTCTTTTTCAGAGGTATTATAGGCGTAAGCATAGCAAGTGCCAATAGTGTTCTTCACTACCCCTTCACCTATATATATACCTTCCGGTGTATTGACTCTGGGGAGGTATCCTTCCCGTAGGTCTTGATTGACTAAAGGGATTTCGACTGGTTGTTTTGTTCGAGCTTCGATTCTTAGGATTCGGTTGAAGGGTTTAGTTTCCTTCCTTAGGTTTCTCTTGGCTTCTATAGATTCAAGGTAAACAAATGGTATGGTCTTTATGGGGTCGGATATCACAACAAGGGTGTTGTGTGGAAACGATACTTGCGCTTGTTCCTCCCTCAGGTATGGACGGCCTATAATGCCGTCAGTCGATATGGGAAAGTTGTCTTCTATGACGTGGAACTCAACTGGCTTGCCGAGTATCGTAAGTTGCACTGTGCCAAGCGTTTTGACTAAATCAGTCGTGATACCGGCGACTCTAATAGGATCGTCTCCTACGGTTAGCATATCTTTTAGAGCTCTAAGTTTTATTAGGTTGACATCGGACCCTGGATCCATTCGAAAATGAGTTTCCGAGTGCCTAAGCTCTAGAGAAGTCAGTCCAACAACTGGTGAGTCTTCCTTTTCTCGTCTAGCTCTAAGGACCCCCAATGGTCCTTCAGGAATTGTACGGTTCTGGGACGATCTCTGGGGCTCGGACTCGCTGTTGCGTCCATACGGCGAGTCTCTTGATAGTATAAAGAAGGCTTCGGTGAGATTGGCCTGGATAATTTCGGAGAGTCTGGGGCCTGTCTGCTGATCGTAGCCTGGAGGGAATGGATTTTGCAGAGGGTATGTAGGTGGATAAGGAGGATGGTAGGCTGGATGCGTTGGCGTGTAAAAGGAGTATTGCGCTGGTAGAGTGGGACTACTGTGCGAAACTTTTATAGCTCTGTTCCTTCTCTCTATTCGCCTTTGCCTTTGATTACCGTCCATTTGCCTTTAGTAGGGACTAGGTGATCTTGTCCGCTCTGGACTTGCATCCTTATGTTGTGATAGATGGTAGGTGGAGACCGAAGTTGCTTTTGATTTATCGGCATATCGTTGTCTCTCTTCGACATGTAGCGCGTGCTCGTAGGCCTCATGTAAATCTTTGAGATTACGCGTATCCACGAAAGTGGCCATTTTATCTGGTAGCCCTCAAATGTAAGCGTCCAAGGCGCAGTCTGTCAGTGGCTTCATCATCATTGCTGTGTTGTTATTTGCTGATGTGTATTTCTCGTCCACTGAGTGTTTCGCCCCACTAAGCAAGCCCAAGGTGCGGTCGTAGTAATCGCTAACACTCTCGGTTTGCTTCATTCGCAAGTTTACTATCGATTCGAAATACCATTGATACTTTTTCGTAGGGGCAAATTGTTTTTTTAAATGAGGATTTTTACCGTCAAAAGTAGGGATATGGAAGGAACAGTGACTGGCGATTTTCAACCGGTTTTTATATTTTAAACTGGACCGCTGTAGTTGTCCTCCCTCTTTTTTTTGTTACTATTATTGTGACCCACCGGTTTTTAGCTCCGACAGAGTGTAAGCAATTGGGATCGATAACAGTGTCGAGAGTACGTTATGTAAAATTTGAGGTACCTGAAAAAAAGACACAACCTGGTCGCAATACATAGAGGGTATCTTTGGGAAGCTCTTACTGTAACCTTTTGCACTTAGAACATTTATAAACCCTCGCTACATACGTCATGCATTATAGTGAGGGTGCTGCGCAACTTTCGCATTTTCAAATATTTGGTAGATAAATTATTGACGTTGTGAAGTTATTCGCATTAAAATCAGCAATCTATGGTTATTATCTCTCTCTCTCTCTCGTCTCGCATCCCCAACCCCAGGTCGAGTGGGAACTTGCATATTTGGTTGTTTTCAAATAAAAACTCGAGGGAACAGGTGCGTGCGGCCGATACCGTAGTCGAAAGTTATAACCTTAATTTTACTCTCAAAATTATTGTGTCTACCTCGGTCTCTCCACTCGCTTCTAATGGAACGATTACTGTTTCTGTGTCTAAATCGTCCCACTCGTGGATCGAGGACACGTTAATATTCCTAATCTCTTGATGTCGCGCCGCCCTTCTTTGTTCTAAAGCCTCTTCCCGAGGTAAATCGATTACTATCAGCTCGGTATCGTTAGGCCCTGCGTCGATTTCTTGGTTTAGCTCATCAAAGTTTCGCAACGTTGGTGTAACCGCAAGAGTCGGAATCGATTTTTTTAAGGGCTTGACCAAGTTATTAAAAATAGTAGATTTCGCTGGAATGATCGTTGCCTTAGAATGATGGATTTTACTGGCTTGCTTTCCTCATTTTGTAGGTTTTATCAGTGAAAGTGTTGAAACGTCTTTCTGTCGGTTAGGCATGATGGAGCTAGGGAGAACTCGAAACGCTGCATTGCCTGCTCAAGGTAGCACGAGAGAGTTTCCAGAGATTTTTGAGTAATAACCATTATTCAAAGATCTTGCTTCCCTATTTTTAAAGAAGAAAAACACGAATGCTCAGACGCTACTTTAGATCTTCCCTTCGCTTAAGCGTTAAGTTCAGATCAACGAGGAAGAGCCCCTAAATTTTGCTTTTGAGTTTTACTAAAAAACAAAATTGTGCGACTTCGGTTTCTCTTCAGGTGTTTTATGTGTTCAGGAATTGAAGAGGAGAAAAACATCTACCCGTCAGCTGAGCGTGCGATTGGGTGAGTTGACGACGATCAATTAATAAACTAATTGACAGTCTCTTTTTTTCTTCTCTTCTAAGGATTTAGGGTTTTATCTGAAGTCCCTTTCAACGATTTCTTTTAAAAAATCTCTTTTTCGATATCCAGTCCGTTATCAGAGGGATCTTGGAGCAGGGGGATATCCGCGATAACTGCTACTTTGTCACCGATTAATCGTCGATTTCCCTTTGAGCGATCTCTTTCCAGATTTCCTCCTCTTTGTCGATTCCGTTATAAAAGAGATTTTGGATTATTTTGATATCGGCAATCACTAGTTCGACTTGAAATATACCCAAAACTTTACTCATTGTAAATGATAATCGGATGGTTTTAAATTTTTAAAAGATTAAATTATAATTTAAAAATTAAATGGATTAAATATATAAAATAATTTATAGTTGGATACATTGATTTTTAAAGAATATAACAAAACATTTCAAAACTTGCAAAAAATGAATCTGAAATATTTAAAGTCACTTTTTAAGACTTCAAAATTTAAAAAAATATATTAAAAATTCGACTCATTCTAAGAGACTAGAGGTGCTAAGATTCTTAGCACCTCTAGTTCGCAGAAACGACGGAGAGTTTCCGAGAAATGTATTTCCCTACAAAACAAATGCAATACAAAGAGATGAGTAACTCTTTAAAACTGCTTTCTTAAACCCTTATTATGTAATCTAATTAAATAGTATTTACTTAAACTTTAATTAAACAAATAAATTGATTAACATACATTAAATAGAAAAGTATCTAATTTTCTTTGAACTTTCAATACTTTTCACATTTCCTAATTTAGTATATGTACTAATAACTGAGTTAATAACAGTTAATATGCATAAACATATTGAACTTTATGTATATTTTTAAACAAATAAAAAAATATATCAATAAAAAATAAACTATTTTTCTTTCTATAATTATTAATTAAATTATTTCATCATTTCCTGCAGTAAATCAGAGATAAGTTTATTTATGAATAATTTAATACATCTATTTGCTGGTTATGTCACTTTTTTAAATTTCAAATAATTATCTATCATTATAATAAAATTCGGCTCTGAATTCTGCATATTTAATAAAAACAATATCAATTAATATAATCAAAGATATTTATCTTTCATATAATACATAAAAATAATGGACTCTGGAGGTAAATAATTGTGCACTTTGTGCGAATGGCAAATAATTGAGCAGAAACTTAAGGGCATGTGATACTTAGAAAATGGTCGATTTTACCTGTTTTAGGTTCCTCGGCTTTTTTCTAGAATAATAAATATTTTGTCTTCAAAATTTGGGAGATGATAGCGAATATGCTAATGGACGTCCCCGCACACTTTTTTTGAGTTTTTTTCAAACATATTTTTATATTGCTATCCACATGTCTATATTTCGAGGTTATGTGTGTTACAATTCTCACAAGCGTTACTTCCAAACTACACAATATTTTTGACCGAAAACTTTGGGCTTACAAATAAACATAGTAATTAATCTCCCGGAACTAACTTTGTTTGCAGGCAATAAAGAAAGTCTATTTCATAAATAGTTTCCAAATTATCGAAAAGGCAGAGATGAAAAACGACGTAACCTCAAAGTAATGCACATGCATACAATTTTTATTTAGCACAATATATTTTTTGTTATTATCCCTCAAAAAAGAGTCCGGGGACGTCTGTTGCGATATTTTATAGCATCTCCGAATTCAGTTTTTAAAAATTTTCATTTTTGTGGAAAAAAGCCGGGGGAACTGTACCCGATTGACCCAGTGATCCCAGATTTGAAACGAGGTACACTCCAATAGTATCACAGATCTATGCCCATGTGAATATAATAGGAGTCGTTGTACATAACTGGGTTGCGCGCGCAACCCATTTCTCCTCTTCTGAATTTGAAAAGTCGAAGGTGCACGATTGCCGCTCGGACAACT
>NC_046666.1:103543876-103549296 GCF_010883055.1 Belonocnema kinseyi | reverse complement strand
TTTATGTATTTCAAAGTGGATCGATACATAAAATCAAGGAATTGGGATTTGAATGTTTCCAGGTTTCGATGCTTCGATTTTGAGGTTATGTTTTTTCTGTGTAGAATATTATATTAATACTATTCTATATATTATTAATGTTATTATAATTATAATATTATATTAAATCATATTATAAAAGTCTTCTTTTTCTATTTTAATTTGCATTTCAATGATATTCAAGAAATTGGCGATTTTCAAGTTTTGATTACTTCGCGCGCCTCTATATATGCGCGTATTTTGAGGTTACTTTATTTCAAGTTTAAAATATAAATTATATAAATATTAATAATAATATATATATAATTATTATTAATGATAATATTATAATTATGATACATTATAATAGTCATATTTATATCTTAATCCACATTTGAAAGAAATTCAAGAAATTGGCGATTTTAATGATATTTGAATATTTCGCGCAATTTAAAAATATAAAAATGTATGCAATATTAGAATATGAATAACGTGATTAATATTTTGTTGTTTATCTATATATTATATAGGATAAAAAACTGGCTTTTCTGGAAATATCCATTTTAATTCGTTTTTCATTTCAACTCGTGCTCAGTCAGTCAGTTTTTAACTTTTAGAGGACGGGAAAATTTCCGTTCAAATCGAGTTTTCATTTGACCAAAAATTTATGCATAATTTCAACAGAAAACTCATTTCAAGTCCCCGACCTGACAGGTGGTCATATATCGACCACCCCCGTCCTACAACTTTTTGCCTGGGGGAAAAAAAATGCGCAATGAAATTCTACATCTAGTGATATTCTTTAAAAATTAAAATGCGGCAATGCTTTTGAAAACTTCCAGGGGCCTCCGTACTCCTGGCTAAATAAGTTTATGTGCCCTTCTTCGATCGTGCAGCTCAATTATGTTATTATTTACTTTACACTGCGTATTTCAAAATCTGTACTGTAAGTAATAAAAAGTGAACAAAAAAGATTTGACAGAACGATTTTAAATTAATTCGAAATTTAAGAATGTACAGATTGTAACGTTAAAACTTAAATGGTTTCAATTTGAAAGGCTTTGTCATTAAACAAATGTAAACGTATGACTGAAAGTTTATAAACTCTTTTCAACTTAAAAATAACTTTATAATAATATATTCTTAATTAAAGGATTTTATTAAATTTAAAATATTGTTTCCGTCTAAAATATTCAAATTTAACCCATTCAATTTGACATTTTTCATTGAAAAAAAGATTAATTGTTGAATATTTAGCAATATTTGAATTTTTATTTAAGACAAGTAAATTGAAACCAAATATTTAAAAGTAAAGAATCTTTAACTCAATTGTTTGACATAGAAAACCTGGAGACGTTAAAATTTCGAAGAGCCTTGAAACTTCGAACGTGACAATTTTAATTTTAGTATTTGAAAAATACTTAATTTGTATGTGAAAGTTTAAAATTTTGATGTATAATTTATAAATGAACATTTGTAGAAAAAATTTGAGTCTAATTTTTTTCTTTAAAATCTGCGAAAATCTACATTTTGTTTTATAATAAGCTATCATTTTATGTTTTACATTAAGTTTAAATCTTTTCAAAACTTCTACATATCTCTTAAAATTACTGAAATTTCGCCTACAAATAATAAATGGTCAATTGTTATTTATACATCACAATTGTAAATAAATGTTCTAAAGTTTGCAGGATTTTCTGAAAATGGTTGAAAAAATTCAATTCATTTTGACAGACATTCAGAAGTTCGTAAAAAATATCAAAAATAATTTTTAATTTAAATCCAATTTAAAACAACTTCTAGATTTTTCAAGAATTTGAAATAAAATTTTGAAGCTTTCCAAGGATGTTTAAACTATTTAAAAAGAAAGTAATTGAATTTCTAATTTGAGAAGTGTTCAGTTAACATGTTTTCAATTTTTAAATATTTTATTACCTCAAGTGAAACATTTTGTAGCTTTAGTGTGCCATTATTTAAATCTCATCGACCATGAAAAATGTTTGCAAACCTGGAATTTTTTTCGTAGATTAAATCGGCCATCCTGTTATATAAAATGATTTTATTTATTTTCCATTTGTGAGCGGCGACGGGACTCACGTTCAGAAAGCACCCCAATTTAGTTTTTTTATGTAAATATTATATAAAATGATTTCATTTATTTTTAGTTTGTTAGAAGCGAGCGGCACTTCTTTTTATTTTTTTGTTATTCGCAAATTTTTTGTAGGTCCTTTTCGGTGGTTTTTTATTCCTTTAAGGATTTTTCCACCGAGCCAATATATTTATTTATATATACGGCTCAAAATTTTTGTTTTTCTTTCATTACATAACCTTCCTTCCAATTTAGAAATATAAATTTTCAAAGTTTATAGTTTATCAATGGATCAAATGCAGGTTCTCTACTCTTCTTCTTTATTCATAGTGTGTTCCCTAAGGGTTTACATGATTTCCATTCCTTACAATCTTTCCGCTTCTATCTATATTTGTTCCATCTATTCTTTGTTCTATTTTTCTCAGCCTTTCCATCTGCTTATCCCACTCTCTCCCCCACCACAATCCCGGTTCGAGCTTTCTAGATTCTTCACCGTACCTTGCATCTCCTCTACTTTTTTATTATTATCTTCTTCCTGCTTTTCTGGCTTTTGTTCTAATGACTGCATCCTCTTTTCTAACTTTTCCTTGATTTCTTACCATTTTTTTATTTCCTTAACTTCAGCCATTTCCCGCCTAATTTCCTTCTTTAATTCCTCTCCCATTTTTTTCCTGCTTTTCTTCAGAAATCCCCAACCTCTATCATCACTTCGCGAATTTCCTTTAGTCTTTCCTCTTTCATCGTAACTTCACTTTCATCTCCGCTTCCGTCAGCCCCCTTACTATCATCACTCTTCCCTGTCAAACTCTGCTTTTCCGGCGGCTATCTACACATCTTTTGATATTTCACGCTCGCTCCGATATCTTCCTTCTCTTCACTGCTTTCCCTCTCCCCTCTCTTCCTTTTGATAAAAGCCTCAATTGAACCTACGCTTTTTGCTCTTAATCTTTCCTTTTCTATAGTTTTCTTATACTTCCCCCTTGCCTTCCTTTCCTTGAACTCTTCTTTCGGCGTACTGAACTCTTCCTGCTCTAGATCTGTTTCTTCCGCGGAGATACTCGCTCCGCTAGCCATGAATCAAATTCAAATTCTCCGCCTTCTATGCTTCCCTGCCTCTATCTTCCGTCGCGGTCTGGTACCTGTTTCGCCTTTCGGCGACGCTTCTCAACCCTGCTACTACCAGCCCGATCAACACAGTCCTCTCACCCTGTCACAAATATCCAAACAAACTTCCACACAAATCTGTCTCAATCCTCCACATATCTACCTCCCCATAAAATCTCCCAATTGCTCAATTAGCCTCTCACATCCACACCCTTCTACACACTTCCGCAATCCACTCAACTCAAATTTCACCACAATATCAGAAAAACTCAGCATCAACAATTCCCACTATATTACAATTTCATACCGGAAACGTAAGTCAGGTTCTCTACTTGGATAATTTTTTGATAATTTATGTAAAAATTATGTGTTCACAATATCGACAAAAAATTTTTTCCACGAAATTGGTAAAATAAATTTCGATATTCTATTTCTTTTTTTCCTAACAGGTGTAAATAAGATTGTTTAAATTCTAATTTTATAGTAATAACAGTTACATGATATAAATTTTAAAAAACTTAACCAATTCCCAAAAAAACATATATTTTTATAAAGATTTTTCCTTATATTTTACAATCTAAATAATTACTGCGTCTGTTTTGGGTTCTAAAAAATAATATTTGTAAGAGTTTTTCAAAATTATCCGCTTTTACAGTTGTATTGTCGTTTAGTTTTAGTTTTGTTTTATACAAAAGTGTAACTTTCACTCTGCGTACAATAAAAGATAAACAAAATTTCGCGTCATCTGTAATGACCAATTACTAACCAATAAGGGTATAAAACTTCAATTGACACGTTTAACACACGTGTAATTTGCATTACATGTAAAGAATTATGAGTATTTGAATTTAAGAAAACGATAAGGTGTGTTGTCAAGAAATTATCCACATATTTCTTCAAAGTGTTTTTTCTTTTAAACTATTGATATAAATATTTATAGATAGGTAACACAGATATACTTATAATACAAATCTTTACATTTTTCTTTTTAGTTTAAGCAATATTAAACACTAAATAAAAACTTGGACAATTTTTTGATAATCCACGTTATCATTTTATCAGTTTTTAAAATTTAAATATTCACAACATTGTCAACAAATTTTTTCCACGAAATCGGTTACATACATGTAATCTTATTTCCTTTAAAAGACAACAGATAATTCAAGTTAAAGAATTTCCATCCAATGGAAACAATTTCAAATTGGTAGATAATTTTAATTTTACATAGAACATTATTAGTATTAATATTCTTTCAACAATTTCGCATTTTAAAGAAATGCAAAAAATTGGCGTTCTAATGATTTCAATGTTTCGCGCGATTAATTCTTCTATATGCAATATCAGAATATTAATTCCATGATTAATACTATTACGCCAGATATGTTTTATACTTATATTTCATTACATTATAATAGCATTAATATAATATATAATTAACTATATATGATGTTATGATTATAATAATATTATATTAACAGATATTAATATGAGCATTAATATTAATTAGCTGTAAATGATTGTTCTGGAATTTTAAGCGTTAGAAGTAGAATTTATCTATTAAACCGAAAAAAATTAAACAGCCTCTCAAAATTAGAAAATTTATTTATGAGAATCATTTGAAATAAAACAATTACAAATTATAAATACTAATAAGTACAAAATTTTGAATTAACGTTTTTTAAAACTGCTAGAAATTTTAAATCTTAAAAATCGAAGTCCCAAGTAGTCCTGAAAAATATGAAAATATGAATATAATGATATGATATGAATTTCCGGTCATTTCCCGGTTCGCAAACATTTTTCACGCCCAATGAAGTATACAAAAATCAAACTATATTCTAAACATTTTTCCATATAAAGTAATAAAAAATAAACAACAAATTGAAGCATTCAAAGTGGAACCCTTGAATTCCAAACTTTTAAAACTGAAGTTTAAAAGTTTTCAATTCAAAAATGGTGTATTCAAATTATTAATAACTTATACGTATAAACTGGAAGGTACTATTATTATTATTATTATTATTATTATTATTACACCATTAAGCCATTTTCCTTTCGGGGTAGGCGTGACTCACTCGGTAGGGGAAAGGAGTAGTGTGTCGAAGGCATAGAGATTTTTCAGATTGATCCAGAATTCTCGTGCTATTTAAGTAAATAACACGTTCGTTCCGCAACACTGCTCCGACCCAGGTTGCTGATAAATCTCTCT
>NC_046666.1:103542521-103543776 GCF_010883055.1 Belonocnema kinseyi | reverse complement strand
CTCGATGACAATGCACCATCACACCGGACAAAACTGACTCGGGAATTGGTTGAGTCGTACAGCTGACAACCGCTACCCCACCCCGCTTACTCACCAGACTTGACTCCATCCGACTACCACTTATTTACATCGATGGGGCACGAACTCAGCGAACAGCGCTTCACTTCTTACGAAAATGTTGGAAAATGGCTCGATGACTGGTTTGCTTCAAAAAACGAAGACTTTTTTTGGAAAGGTATCCATAAATTGCCTGAAAGGTGGACAAAATGTGTAGCCAGCGAGGGCGCATACTTTGAATAAAATATTTGTTATCATTCTCTTGAAATAAATGTGTTTTTTTCTTGAAAAAATACCGGTTTCATATGTATACACCTGGTATTTATGGACAAGTGTTTAAGAATGGCTCTCTTCGACGAAGGGGGTGTGGATCTCGAAACAGTAAGGGTACGTGGGCTAGCGTTCGCAGATGATAAGGTTGTTATGGCAGAGTCTATCGAAGACCTACAAAGAATGTTGAATAAACTAGAGGCAAGCATGAAGAGCATGGGCCTCAAAATTAACGCAAATAGAACAAAAACTATGGTGTTCGAAGGAAAGAGTGAGAAAACACTATGTAATATTTTATTATATGATGAGAGAATTGAACAAGTTGATAAGTTCGTATACCTTGGTAACTTATTTACTAGGGACGGGAAGATAGATGAGGAATTAGATAGACGAATAAATGAAGGTAAGAAGGTTATTGGTAGAGCAGGTCCCCTTATCAGAAGTAAAAATATATCAAATAAGGCTAAAATGACAATACATAATTCTATATTTGTACCGACTGTACTATACGGTAGCAAGACATGGACTTATCAAGAAAAAGATAAGAGTAAAATTAACGCAATTGACATGATATTCATGCGCATAATATGTGGGAAAACCCTGATGGAATAAGTAAGTAACGAGATAATTATAAAAGAATGTGGTGCAGAAGAGACGCTAGTAGACACATGGGAAAGAAATCGGTTAAGATGATTCGGACATATTGAGAGAATGCCAAATGAACGACTAACGAAACAAGTGTATCAAGGTAATGTAAATGGCAGCGTGCCCAGAGGTAGACCGCGGAAAGAATGGTTAGAATGTGTGAATAAGACCCTAGTTAAAGGAGACATAAGAAGTCACAGAAACACGAGAGCCTGCATGAAAAAATGCATGGACATAAAAGAAGCTAGAGAAGTATGCCAGGACAGGAAAGTATGGCGGCAAA
>NC_046666.1:103534307-103542421 GCF_010883055.1 Belonocnema kinseyi | reverse complement strand
TTGTCCAGGCGCCCTCTATATCTTTGTTTTTTATACAGTCCTCCCATGTTGCCCTATCTATGCTTTCGATTATCTTATTTTGGAAATCTATTCGCACATCCGATTTCTGTAGGTTCTCAATTTTGATTCGCGTTTTGTTTTTCTTTCTTGGGTCTCTTTTTTCTCCATCCCCGACCTAAGTTAATTTTTGAGATCAGAAGGTAATGATCAGTATTGCATTCAGGACCCCTAATGACTCTTGTATGTTTGACTAACTCTCTAAGTCTTTTGTCCGCAACAACAAAGTCAATTATACTGCAGCTATTTCCTTTAGACCAGGTGTACATGTGGATCATTTTATGCCTAAACCAAGTGTTTGTAATAAACAGACCCCTTTCTAAGCATAGACCAACTAACTTATCTCCGTTATAGTTTGTTCTTGGATCCCCAAAATTACCTAATACTCTTTCTGTATCCTGATTTTGGATGCCCACCCAACCGTTCATGTCTCCTGGTAGAATTATTCTTTCCCCATGTACGCAGATGTTTATTGTGTCATTTAAAGTGTCCCAGAAGGCGTCTTTTACTTCTCTAGGATCACTATCAACTGGCGCGTAGCATGCTATGATAAATAGTCTTCTGATTCCTACTTTCATTCTCGCCCACAGCAGTCTGGGAGACACGAAATCATGGTCTCCGAGATGCTGCTTTGCTCTTTCATTCAAAATCAGACCTACTCCTTGTTTACTATGTGATTCACAGTCTACTCCTGACCATATTTCAAATCCACCTTTCAACACGCCGTTTTTTATGTCTTTAGTTTCACATCCCTTTCTCTTTGTTTCGGGCACACATAAACTATCTAGTTTCTTCACGTCCATAGTTTCACGCAATTCTTTTACCTTGAGATCATTTACTCCACTAGCATTCCAAACACCCAGTCTCCATTCGGCGCCTGAAACATGACCTTTAGATTTTCCGTGTGCATGCCTTTTGTCATTAAAAGTTCCAGTCCTTTCCGAGGTTATTTTGTAGTTTGTATTATTCATTGTTTTGATTATACGCCCAACTAACACCTGTGTGCAATAAGTTTATTTTCTGAGTCGAAATTATGTCAAAGTTAAGTATCAAATCGTCATATGGTGGAGATTGTAGTTCTAACGTAGGTCCCACCAAAAACTTGAGTTAATAAGGGAGGGTTGGGAGAGGGGGGAGGTAGAACTGGCACCAAGAGAGTCGTTTTTAAATCGAACAGTTTGAAGTGGAATGCAAATAAACTGAAAAATGTAGAACTTTTATACATCATAGAGTTCAAAGATTGAGATTAGTTCCAAAAATATAAATCCACGTTAACATTTTCAATAGTGAAAATTAAAGAATCAAGGAATGAACTTTAAAAATGTACAAATTTATGTTATTTTAAGTAATTTTAAACTAGAGACATTTAAAATTGAAAAATAATTTTTTTAACTTAACATTTATTAAGTTTAAAGGTAAATTATTTTCATTTTAAATAGTCTAGGCATCCTTCAAAATCTTTTAAATTTTATTTTGAAATCTAGAAAAATCTAGACGTGCTTTTAAATTTTTCCAAATTCAAAATCATTTTTGAATTTTTTGTCAGAACTTTTAAATACATTTTTAAATGAATTGAATTTTTTATATAAAATTTAGACAATCTTGCAAATTAAAAAAAAAATTAAATTTGAATTTATAAATAACAATAGAACACTTATTATTCATACAAATATTAGAGTAATATTAAGAGATATTTAGAAGTTTTAAAAAGATTAGAATTAAATTTAGAACTTGAAATAATTTGAAATACTTACAGCCGAATTTAAAATAAAATTTAGATTTTTGCAGATTTTAAACTAAAAATTTATAATTTTTTTAAGAATTGTGAAAGACTACAAAAGAATAGAAATTTTCTCAAGATTCGTAGGAAAATTGAAAATGATTTTTCACTTTGAAAATTTTTGAAACTGAAAGTTTAAGAAGATTTTAAGAGATCTCAAAAATGATCAAGGAGGAACATGGAAGATTTTAAGCATTTCATTTAATTTGCTGTATTTTCGAAAATTGTATGTAAATTTCGATCAATTTTAAAATATATTTAGAAATTCTGAAAGAAATGTGAGAACACTTCGTTTAAATTACTTGAAATAATTTCAAGTCTTTAATTAATTTTGAATCTTTTCAAAACTTCTACATATCGTTTAAACTAACTCAATTTTTTGATACAAATAACAAGTGTTCAGTTGTTATCCATGCGTCAACATTTAACAATTTCACTCATAAATTAATCACTTTTTAAATAGAACAATCAAAATTGTAAAGCTTAAAGATCAAAAGTTCTTCGAAAATCTAAAGATTCAAAGTTTTCTATGTAAAACGTTTCAGTTTCAAATTGTTTTCTTTTAAATATTTGGTTTCAATTTACTCGTCTTAAATGAACAGTGAAATATTGCTAAATATTAAATACTTATTCTTTTTCTACATTAAGAAATTTCAAATTTAATGGGATAAAAATGAAATAATTTAGACTCGCATCATTTTTAATTTAATAAAAACCTTTAATTATGACTGTATTATTATGGATTTATTTTTAAGTTGAAAATAGTAAAACGCACGTTTACATTTTTTAATAGCTTAAAAATTGATAAAAGTAATATATTAATAAATTTATTCATTAAATTTAATATAAAAAATTATATAAAGGAATTCCTGAAACTCTGAATGAAAAATGTATTATTGGTGAATCATGAAAATTTTTATTTAAAAATAAAATTATCGGAATAAACGATATATTAATTTCCATTCTTATGAAGACTTTCAGATTGAAACAGTTACAATCTGGAAATTCTCAAATTTAGAACGGATCTAGAATTTTTTGGTCAAATCAATTATTGTCCAGATTTCTATACTTAGAGTACATATACACTTTTAAAATTATTTATTTTTTTATAGCTTTAGTTGATAAATTAAAACGGTTTTTTATCAAAAATTTTGAACTTCAAATCCTTTTAATTTTTAATTAAAATTATTTCTTGAAAAAAAGATCCTACTCCATTTTCACTCCATTGGGAATCGAACCACAAAACTTCTGATTTCCGGTCAGGTGCTTTCCAATTAAGCTATTAGAGGGATCAGAATAAAAATTCTTAATTCAAGAACATAACGCTAATCTTTAGCTAGGTGTTAATGGTACAAGTAATTATTTAAAAATTTATATTGTGTAGATATTGTGTAGATTTTCTGCCCTCATGGTTTGGAGGGTTGATCTACTGTCGGTAAGGTACAATCTCTGATGATGTAGCAGATACATTAAAAAATTTTAAAATAATTTTTAATCGTTAAAATCCTCAAAACTGCAATTTAATTATTTTAAAAACTGTTAAAATCTGACTTGCGCAGATATTTCTTCTGAAAATTTATAAAATTCCCGGTTTCCCAGTCCGACGGCCACCCTGTTTTTTAGAAAGAAATCTTAGATTTTAAAAACTTCTAATTTTGAATTTGTTTTTAACCCTTAAAACAGCATTTTCAAATTATTTAAATAAAAATATATGCTGAAAAATTAAAAATCTAAAACCGAAAATTTTTTAAGGGCATGTGATACTTACAGTTTCTCCTTTTTTTTCACAAAAATGAAAATTTTAAAAAACTGAATTCGGAGATGCTATAAAATATCATAACGGACGCACCCGGACTCTTTTTTAAGGGACAATAACAAAAAAAATGTATTGTGCAAAATACAAATTTTATGCATATGCATTATTTTGAGGTTACGTCGTTTTTCATCTCTGCATTTCCGATAATCTGGAAATTATTTATGAAATAAACTTTTTTGATTGCCTGCAAACAAGGTTAGTTCCGGGAGATTAGTTACTATGTTTATTTGTAAGTCTAAAGTTTTCGGCTAAAAATATTGTGCAGTTTGGAAGTAACGCTCCGGTGAATTGTAACACACATAACCTCGAAATATACACACACGTTGTTAGCAATATCAAAATTTTTTGATAAAAAAACACAAAAAAAGTGTGCGGGGACGTCCGTTAGCATGTTCGCTTTCATTTCCCAGATTTTGAAGGCAAAATATTTCTTATCCTAGGAAAAAAGCCGGGGGAATCTAACACTGAAAAAATCTATACTATTTCCTAAGCGCTATGCAAATTAATCACATTTTGCTAAATTAAAACTTATTTGAATTAACCTACAAAAAAAGTGTGTGGGGACGTCCGTTAGCATGTTCGCTATCATTTCCCAAATTTTTAAGTCAAAATATTTATTACTCTAGAGAAAAAGCCGCAGGAACCTACAACTGGTAAAATCGACAATATTCTAAGTATCACATGCCCTTAAGTGAAAGACTTTCGAATTAAGTATTCTAAACTAAATGATATAATAATTTATAAAAATCTCAATTTAGGAAATTATTTAAAAACGGTTGAAAAAAAAGTTGAATCAAAGTCCCGGTCTCATAAAATTCCCTTTTTTCCAGGTTTCCCGGTCCAGCGGCCAACCTTCACTGCATTATATAACTTTCTTTATGAAGAACTTCCCCACTTGATTTCAATTTCATTTCATTTGACACAGATATGTCACTTTTTGTCTGCAGAAAGAGTTTATGAAACACACAACCTAAAATTATAGTTAATCTGTATTTTCCTTTAGCGATCTTCAACATTATTTTAATACATTTGATTTGGATTCAAATATTTTTACACCTCAAAAGTACAAGCAATTTTTATGGTTACATTTTACATTTTAAACTCCCTTACGTTTGCAGCCTTACTTACCCAAGATGGAGAAATTAAGCCGTGGGTCCTTATTGGTTCGTTTTTTTTAAATTGCGCGTGGCTAGACCATGTATTTATTGGATCATGGGTACTGTCCTGAAAGTAGGTAGTAAGGTAGCCAGGGCAGGGTACCGTGCCCTGGGCAAGAGCGTGCCCCGACCACTTTACTACGGTAAAGTGGAAGGAGAACGGTAGAATGAACGGTTTCGAGTGTGCATCGCGTGTATGTTTGGTGAAAGATAATTGAGGTTACGTTATACACAAATTTAATAAATGCAAGAACAGGATAAGAAGATTCTAATTTTTGCTTCAGTAACAAGGTCCACTTTTGTCCGCCAATTCCAATGTTCACTCACTTTCACCTACCTAGTTTCAGTGGGTGAAATAGTCACCCGTCGAGTGGCCACCACTCTTCACCCGAGTGATCACTGAAGGTCAGGGTTGGTCAGTTACGCGTAAATCGAGTATTTTCTACGTATATTACGTTTTTGCCGTAATATACGTCGAAAAACGGTAGAAAACTACTGTAAGTTATGTTTTCAAGATGTCTGACCTTCAAAATCAATGCCATCAGTGTTGACAAGTACATAACCTCATTTTTGAAATAAAATAGTTATTAATAATTATGCAGAATGCGTTATAGTAATTTGAAATAATTTTTATGTCCGGAATTAGAAGAATGACTCAACATCATAATGTAATCCAATTGAAAGATTTTTTTTCGAGCGGAAGAAACGACAGAAAAATTTCGCAAAGTCGTTTAATTTCTTCGATAATAATTATTAGACATAACCCGGTCGCCGCATGGGTTCCTATTCCCCAAAGGAGAACTTGTTTTCAATATTTTTAATTCCTTGTAATTGTACCGGCAGATAACCTTACAGAGATATCTTCTATTCCACAAAAGTGTTCAATTTTTCAGATTATTTCATTCCTTCTAATAAGTTCACTAAATATGTGTAAAATTGTTTTAATTCCTTTAAATAGATCTCTGATATTTTTTTAAGACGTTTAAATAAATTATTAAAATATAAGTAAATATAAATTTGAATATTTATTGAATTTATAAGTTATAAAAAGATTTAATAATGAGAAATAGGTTAAATAAATGTTTTCGTTAAATTTTACTAAGCCGATTGAGAGGAATAGGATTTTCATTTTTTCTGTTCCCGTTGGGGGACTTTTAGACGGAGGAAAAATCGCGTATTCATAGGAATACAAATTCTTAATTTTTCTGAATTCAGCGCTTTCTACCGGGAATATTGTCTCCCTAATTACAACCTCAAACTGCTTTAACATTTATTTAAATTGAAGAATTTTTGAATATTAGTGTTTTGCGCGATATTTACAAGGCGAATAAAATAATATAAGTAATATAACACGAATCGGTAAACATAAAACTCTGAAAATTTGTCTAGAATTCTAGATTCTGTAGTATTGTGAATTACACTATCACAAATCAGCATTTTTTCCTTCCTCGACTTGTATGAATTTGTGAGACAATTGGTTTAACATTTTTCCTTCAGGCCTACTCCCTCGATAAATTTATTTTACAATTTACTGCAATGAAAATTTGAAAAGCAAACATTGCAACCACGACCCACATCAAGAAAAATAGATTATATAGGTATTTTTTGAAATTGACGCATGCGCACTGAAAGTTTCCATTCGAATGTAATATACGTCAAAGCACGTAGAAAACTAGAGGTAATATACGTGGTAATATACGCGTAGAAAACCACGTAAAATAGGTGGAGTATTATACGTTACCATCCCTGCTGAAGGTTCACCCGAGTGAAGCCCAACACTCACCTAACGTCCTGTAACGGCTCCGAGTACAACGAACCCCTAGAGGATCTCCAGGTCACATTTGGTGGGACATGGATTGAATGCTGGTTTCAGACATAGATTGCAGTAGCCTTGAAAGTAAATCTTGACCTTGACCTTGAAAGTAAATCGATTCTCCGAACGTAGTAAATCCGGACTGATTAAATGCAAATAATAGTGTGTGTCAATTATACGAGAAAAAAGGTCTGTTCCGGTTTACGAACCAAACCCTTCTAACTAGGATTTTCTTTCAAGTGGTCATACATTTTCTTTCAGTTTTTTGTCGAAATAAATAGGTAGATTCTCAATCTCGCCATTCGATTAGGGGCTAGGTTGTACCTGTCGACTAAATACGCCTGACCTACTTTAATTAATATCTGAGAAAAAGAGGGTTCCCCACTACGTGTCAACAATTCCTGGATTTTTTCGCCCCTACAGCCCCGAAGTTGGAAAGTTATCGGAGGTGGACTGTACGTGTGTACCTTGTAGAATTTAGCATGTGTACGGCACTCAGGGTAAATGAGGGGAGTAACTCAGACTCGGATAAGCGCACCCTCGAGGATCTCCTCTGAACTAAATGTTGAATGAAATTGATGAACCTACCGACTCCTGCTATGAAAAGTTTCATAACCCTGAGCGTATTTAAAAAATTTTCTTTTATAAAAAAGTTAACTGTTAAAAAATGGTATGGAATGTGAAATAAATAATTGTGCAAAGTTTAAATTAGGAAAACTTGCTAATCGTTTTTTTTCACATTAACCTCGTTCGTTGCTGTAGTGCCAAACAAAGGCAACTGTTGCACATGCGTAATGATTCACTCGACTCTCGCGCGCCTCTCTCGGATCTCCTCTGAAGCTCTACCGCCCCGTCCCGTATTCTCCTATAAGCTTTTCAAAAATATGTCTCAGTGCCGTACAAATGTAATGTAGTTAAACGTATAGACACATAGGTATACAGTACTTAATGGCCTTTATTCTTAGCTGCTTGATCATAAACTCTTTTTCCTTCCACTTTTAACGACCCGATAGGTTACAATTTCTTTCTACACTTTAAACTTTTAAGGTGATTCAGAAATGAGCATCTATACGAGTTTATAGTGGATAATGGGGACCTTTACCATACGTATGTTATGCATTTTATATATCTTATTTGTAGAAAATTTAGAATCGTAGTTCAGCAACTTTGTACACCAATTCTATTATTATAATGTCTGATTTCATTAAACTAAAAGTTGCAATCCTCATTGGGGTTTTTCTGTTTCTTTAGTTTTATTCTTGACAATAAATATGCATGTTAATTTTGTAGCTAGTCATGTTTATTATTATTAATTATTTTATTATTTATAAAATAAATGATTCAGAACCATAATTAGTATACCTGTAATTATTAAATTATTATGTCTTTTTTGCTCACCATGAGGAACTACACAACATTTCAAAAGCAGATCGGCTCCAGCATAGTCGACACTCAACCTCTATCACTGCAATTTGCATGCTTATTTAAAAA
>NC_046666.1:103513526-103534207 GCF_010883055.1 Belonocnema kinseyi | reverse complement strand
ATCATAATGGCCAATCGTAGTAAAATTTATAGGTTCATTTTTATTGATTTATTATGAAAATACTAAATGTTAAATATATGGAATGACTTAAATTACTAGTAAATCGTTACTAATTTAAGATTAGATACTAAATTCTAATGATTGCAATTTAATAAAAAACAGTGAAATTATCTTTGAAAGCAGCATATTTTTAATGGAGTTTTTCCAGAATGGAAGATTTCGAAAATCCAATTTTAGGATTTCTGTTGATATGGTTCGCTTTCAGTTTCGGATCAAGATACCATTTTCTTTCTTTTTTATATATCAGAATATTGTCAAGAAGACATTTAGCACTATTAAATAATTGTTGCTGTATTTCAGGCGATGCTGTTTTACAGCACCCTTCATTTTGTTCAAGATTGTTTAACAAATTCGTCAACAGTTTCACTGAAATGATTCGCCTGTGTCTTTGCCGCAATTAATACTGCATTAAATTTGTCAACAGCGTTTTCATCTAAATGATTTATAAATGCAAATGTAAATGTTTAAATATGTGTGGGCATCCTGGGCACATGTTCTTTATTTTGAGATCAACACTGTAAGAATCTGTTTTAAAAGTTGAAGAATGCACAATTCATTCTGTCATAGAGTTAACAGAAATCATATCGTCTCTTATTTCTGCACTTTTTCGATGGCTTGCACCAATTATGTGCATTTAATGAGTTGTTTCTGCTTTCATCGAACGTCACAAACGTTTAAACATTTTTGAATAGTGCGCACGGGGCTCACCCGGTACATATCATCAATCACGGGCGCATTTTTGTAATGCAATAAAGTGATCTGACAAGAGTAGTACGCATTATTTTGACATACTGGGTAAAGACTGGTTTTTACCCCACTATACATGGACTGGGCTGCAGCAGAGTACATTATGGGGAGGATCTAAAGCTTAAGTTGGGGTCCGTTGAACCATCAGAACCTTGATAAAGTACATAGCAAAATTTCCAGAGATACCCGCACAGGGATCCAATCCTGGACCTTTACCTTGAAGTTCGGGCGCCTAACCTCATGAGCCACAGCAGCTCCTTCTTATATTATGATTATTATTTTTATTCCTTAAACTTGTTCTTGTATGAACTCGGGGTTTCATCATCAGCCACGGACTAAGTCGAGTGCTGGATGTCATGAATTAATTTAATAAAATATTTGAAATCTTTTACGACAATGTTGTATTAGGTAAGAAATTAGGATCATGGTGTAATTTGGAGTTAGTTTTTTACCGCTGTTGTCCTTACACAGCAGCCGCGAGCATCACAATGTCGGTCCGATTGCCCAGGATATAATGATGCGCCTAGATGGCAACATCCAGTGCTTTTGTTCCACTGGTCTGCTAGATTCTGCTAATTTATTCTTATGGCTAGCTCTGTGTACTTACACAGGAAGAGTCGATGGTATTATTTCCTCACATTTTGGCCACTTTTCTCTATAAAAAAATAAAGGCGCATTACATCTCTGTTCATTTATTGCCATTTCAAGCGCCCTTTAGTCATTCAATGCTATAAAAATGAAGGGCAATAGTCGCCGGTCGCGCCGCATAGCGGTAGGACTTGAGCTTTTCTCTCATGACTTTGACGGCCATGTTGGTGGTGGCACTGCTACTGACAGGCTTTCCCATGCTAGACAGGTGGATAACGCAGAGGAGAGGGACTAAGAATAACACGAAAACCCTTAAATAATAATGGAGAGTATTTTAAAGATTTTAAAATGCTTGTCGCTTCCTGAGCTTGCGGGACGGTAATGATGATGAGCTGCGAGATGGTCTGGCAGATCTCAGTAATCAAACAGCTGACCAGCAAGAACATATGCAACAAACGGTAAGCATTAGAACCTGCTGAGGATGCTTGGGCTAGCGTTAGCTATTTACAGCCAACTACCTCGATAGAATTACCTTGGGAGAGTATCAACTGGGATACCACAATGGAAGACGAATTGATGCGTTTCTATTATGAAAGTACGAAGTTTGAAACGAAATTGGATGTCTGGTAACTAACTAACTATGACATATAAAAAATTTGAAATAATTGAATATTATTTATTTATTAATTTTAAATCCCGAAAACAGCTTTAAAAAAGTGCCAGTTACCAGGCTACCCCCTTTAAAATGAAATTTCCTGCAAAGTGTCCTGATATAAGAAAGTCACACTAAGAGATCTTATCGCTAAGGTGAAGGACATCAGGACTGATCTGCACATTACGAAAGACAGAGGAATGGAGACTAAACAGCAGGTTGATTTGGCGTGGAAAAACGACGGCAATTAACATCAGTTAGAGGAATCCGCGTCACACGGTCAAGCAAGGGCAATTGATGTTCTTCTTCCACTCGAAGCCTTTTGAAAAAAGGGGCCTGCTTCTGTATGGTCCCGTGCAGTGTGTAGGTATTGGCCCATGACTAGACCTGACCTAGGGAATGTAAATTGTGTGTATATAAAATTTATAATGCATTGGATATTTTATTTAGCAATATTAAAATAAAGAAAAATAAACATTACGATTTCATTTCACAATTCTCTATTTCAGTGTCAAGTTTCGAATATTACAATAGAAAAACTGAATAGATAGTAAAGTTGATAGTACAAATAATAGATATTAAATAATAGAAAATAATATTATTTATTATTTCTAATAATAGAAAACAGATTAGATCTAACCTATTGACCTGGGATCTCTCGTATATACAGGATCTATCTTTGAAAACCCCTGTTACACATAGAAAAATCTTATTCTACGCACACAGTAATGATTAAATTAGAATTACGTTTTTGTACATGGTGTTTAATAAGGCGAATGTTTTTTAAAAATTGAAAAAGTATTAGAGCAGAATAGATTGATTTATTCCTTTGCGAGTGTCTTCCATTTCAATAATCCTTGCACTGTATATATAGGTGCAGTTTTAAACCTTAAAATTAAATAATAACACATTTGTAAACTCGAAAGTAATATTATTTTATATTCTCGAAAATCCATCAGGATTACTCCTTTGATTATTTTTGACTGGTCGAAACTCAAAATTACAAAGAACTGGTGTTAATAAACACGATAAAAAATTTAAAAAATAGTATGTTTAGTCTGTTGTACAATAACTTTACACGCGGGATATGAACAGACATAGAGTGTCATTTTTGAAAAATGTAAAAATTAGGTGGCATCGATCTTGAAAAATCGAATTCGAATTTTCACAGGCATAAACTTTCACCACTGTAGTGCAATCTACCTGATCAAAATTTATCACCTACAAGAGAGCCCATTAGGCTTAAAGCTCTATAAATGCTGAGACTCATCTTTCGTTACATCGGCCCCTGCTCTGGGTCAGATTTATGCTTTTACATTTGCAGACTGCATTGAATTTTAGAGTAATTTGCTATCGTTGTTGGCCACTTTACTATGCAATTTACCATCTTGTTTATGATTAGAAATATTACTTCTGCGATCGTAGGCACTTTTCAATTTCTGTACAACTTTCGAGATTTATGAAACCTTTTCCTATTGGCTTATTCTCCCTATTTTGACTCGGAGAACGAATTTTGGGACTTCAGTTTCCTGAGACTGTCAGTTTTTCGTGAATAGTTTTCCGGAATAGGTTGATCTCACTCAAGTCAAAATGTCGAAAGTTTTTACAGTGAACAGTGAAAAATATAGTATTCAAGATGCCGGTGGTTCTGGTGACTGTTTATTTAGCGTGATTGCTCTTATAAAAAATATTAGAAGTAATTATTCTGTTTGGCAAAAAATTGTAACTCATGTCTACAATAACGGGGCTGATTATTGTCTAGAAGCTAAAAACAATTAAGCCTGTGTGACCCGCGATCAATACAGAAATCTCATGTCACAGCAAGGAGTTTTTGGATCATTTCTGAAATGTCAAGCTGCCACAAAACTTTACAATATTAATTTGAAGGTAGTTCGTCAGTTGAGTGAAGCTGGAATGTATTTTGTTTATGATTTTCAAGCAAATGAGAATCACCCCACATTTTCTATTTTTTTTACTGGTCATAATAAGGCACAAAATATGGATGGACACTTTTAATTATTAGTTTCTCTTTCAAGTGAAGAAATAAAAAGGGGTCGTTCTTCATCAGGCTCTGATGATAATAGTGACGTGTCAAACATGTGCGACGACTGTGAAAACTTCAGTGACAAGGAATGTTCTAGTGAGGAATTGTTTTTTGGAGAAAAGCGGAAGACTATAACTTCAGCGCAGGAGAATGACTTGTCCAAAAAACAGAATACGCCAGCTTACGGAGTAGAAGCAAAAACAGCGATTCTTCGAGCAAGGCAGTACTTTCAATAGGATAAAAATGCAGGCAAAAGTAACGACATCAACAAAGTTATTGGGAGAGCAGCCCGATGCTTGCAGATTTCTGTCAGCACTGTTCATCGAATCAGCAATGAGGTAAAACAGAACGACTGAAAATTTGTAGAACCTCATAAAAAAAGTGGCAGACCGGCAATAGAGTGCGACGAATTTTTACGAGGCGTTATTCGAAGGAAAATGCGTGATTTTTATGCTGAAAAAGATACCCTACAGTTGAAGATTTACATGCCAAATCAAAAGAAGACATTCCTGATTTGCCGACCATCAGTATAGGTATCTTAAAAAATTGATTAGATAAAATTAACTTCTCGTACGAAAAGTACAAAAATAAGCCCGTCTACATGGAAAATTATAAAGTCGCAGGGAAAAGAGCAACATTCTTTAGAGAAATTCAATACTGCAGAGAAAATGGATATAAAATCTTCTATACGGATGAAACATGGTGCTTGAAGAATCACACGTAACAATTCGGATGGGTGGAACACATTCTGCAAAAAGAACACGCTAATTATGACTATTATCGTCACCGCGTGCAAGAAATTGTAAATTGCTGAGGGGGTTTTATTAAACCCTCTGGAGCAGGAAATAGGTTGATAATTAGTCATATTTGTAGTGTGGATGGTTTTCTTCCAAGAGCAATGGACTGTTTCATTGGAAAAAAAGAAAGTCACGATCATCATGAAATGAATGCTAAGCACTATGTAGATTGGTTCCGAAAAGTCGTACAACTTCTTCCGCAAAAATCTGCAATCGTCGTTGACCAAGCGCGATACCACACTATGATTGATCCAGAATTTCGAAATCCAACGACGCGACGGCGTGGAGAAAGGCTGATTTGATTGAGTGGGCAGTAAAGCGTTAAGTTCCCTTGCCCTTCGGTATTGAGAGCTATGAACGGTTGACGGTTCCAGCGCTCTACATTTTGTGTCAACCCTATAAATACCCTAAAATTTATCATCTAGATAAAATATGCAGAGAAGAAGGGCGTACTGATGTAAAGTTACTTTGGCTTCCTGTTGCTCACTGCGAGTTTAATGCAATAGAACTCATATGGGTATACGTCAAAAATTTCGTGACTAAGTATAATAATACTTTTAAGCTGGGGCATGTTAGGCGATTGTGCATAACGGCCATGGAACAAGTGACTGCAGAGTTGTGGACCAATTGCATAAAACACGCAAAGGCTGAAGAAGATCGATGCAGAAAATCCGAAGGAACATTAAATGAACATTTGCAAAGTTCCTTTAAATTTCTGTTAGACATTGTACTTTCTTACAACAACGAAAAAAGCTTATACTTATTCATAATTTTTGTTTACTTTTCTGCCAGAAAATACTGAGCAAAATTAGCTACTTGTATGTTACGTTTTTCTTAAAGTACTACATGTTTTAACCAAAAAATTCAGCTGTAGAAACCTTGTACTTTATTGTAAAAATGTGTACACCAATTACTTTTACTGGACAGTACAATTGAATGATACGGTGAAAAGAGAACAAAACATCCATTTATTATTTGTTAAGAAGAAAGTTTAGTGCGAAAGTTATCTAAAGTGATTTAAAAACATTTCAAATATTTTAAACGATATCAAATTTTTTTATAAGATTTCAAAAATTTGACAGGTTTCAAATATTCTAGTGATTTTAAGCGATTACAACAAATTTTATAAAGATTTCACAAATATTTCAAATATTCCAGTGATTTCAAACAAATACAAAAGACTTAGGGAAGATAAGAATTCATAAGGATTTCAAAATATTTCAAGTATTTCAAAACATTTCAAAAATTTTAAGCGATTTCAAAAGGTTTCAACACATTTCAAAAGATTTCAAAAGACTTAAATGATTTACAGCAAAAACAAAAGATTTCGCAAACAAAGATTAAAGAAATAGTTCACAAAGACTTCAACGATTTCAATGATTTCAAAGACATTACAAAGATTTAAGAATATTCCTTAACACTTCAAAATGACGATTCATGTTCGCAAAAAATTATGAATTTTATTTATTTACGATTCTGCTTTCTTTAGAAATTTTTGGCCAATAAAAAATGAAATGAATCATTTTTGACATTATGACAAACGTTTATTTCATTATTTGATGTGAAAAAGGAGACCTGGAAATTTTTGATTTCTTGACCTGGAAAACCTGAAAAAGACCTGGAATTTTGTTCCTAAGAATCGCTAGACACTCTGATTGATGAAAAAATTAATTAATTTCGAAGGATTTCACACAATTTCGTAGAATCTGCAAAATAACACGAAACAATAGACATTGTCAACGGACATTTATCTATAAAATGTGTAGCGAAGTAATTTTTTCAATTTGTATATGATTCGAAATTTTTTCAATCAATTACGAAAGCATACGAGAAATAGTTTCAGAAGTAAGAAAAATGTGTACCATTAGTAATATATGTGTCGTCCATTCTCTTTCAAAAAACAACGTAATTTGGTAGTAAATTATTATACTTGCCTCGAACATAGCAGCACGATTTTAAGTTAATTCCGTCCACATTTTCCACAGTAAAATAAATGATATTACTCATATCTTATTATAGATATGCATTTTCCAGTAAAGTTATTGTCGAATAGAGTGCACAGATGTATTTATTAGATATTGAAAAAGAATGTGAGAAATTTAAGAATGTGTGAGAATTTATTTTTAAGCTTTGTCTATCTATTTAAAAAATAAAGATACCTTAATTTTGGTACAGATTGTACTCACAATCTCAGCAGACGAAAATACTAAAAATATGGGACAATTTACACGTTTTAGAGGAAAGTTTAGTCTATACTGATACAGAGTTTTCAATTTTTCAGTCGATTAGCAATTATTTCGTTAACCATTTCTGGGCACAATGACAAATTTTATAGTCGAAAATGATTATTTGTTAAAAAGTTAATAAAAAAAAAATAATAGTGACGTTTCATTCTCGAAACCATCGAACATAGGGAGATAATTCTTGCCACAAAGTGCAGATTTTTGGCTTCTTAAAGTATGATGTGTGAGAAGACAAAGAGAAAAATTTGCGCTTTAATGTTTACAAAAGTATTTTCTCTATTTTTATTTATACTTCTTTATGAAATGAACCTCTCTCACAGCAGGAGACCTCCCCTGTGCTTCTGAAATACCTGTAAACTAATTTTTAAACAGATTAAACATACTATTACTTTTATTTTTTATCATGTTTATTGAAACCAGTTATCTGTAATTGTAAGTTTCTACCAGTCAAAAATAATGAAAGGAGTAATCTTGATGGATTTTCGAGAATATAAAATAATATTACCTTCGAGTTCACAAATGTGTTATTATTTAATGTTAAGGTTTAAAACTGCGGTATACTGCGGTTTACGGTAAAAGGATTATTGAAATTGTAGAAACTCGCAAATGAATAAAACAATCTATTCTGCTCTAATACTTTTTTCAATTTTTAAAAAACATTCGCCTTATTAAACACCATGTTCAAAAACGTAATTCTAAGTTAATCATTACTGTGTACGTAGAATAAGATACTGAAATAGAGAATTGTGAAATGAAATCGTAAATGTTTATTTTTCTTTATTTCAATATTGCTAAATAAAATATCCAATGCATTGTAAATTTTATATACACAAAATTTACATTCCCTAAAAATCTGTTTGTTTATGAATAATTCAAAATAAAATACTGTTTATTTCGAGTCCTATAGTTATACCAGGAAAAAGGGACTTTAAGGTTCAGCATTAGAAACCCAGATTTTTTTTTTTAGGTGTCATGACTTTTCTCTCAGTTTCCCCTCGAAAAAATCGTAAATTTTGAAGAAGGCCGGGCGATCTTGGGTAGTGCTACACCTGTGGCTTGTGGAAACCTCTGCTGTATAAGATACCACGTGGCCAGGTCTAGTCATCGGCCAATACCTACACTCTGCACGGGACCGTACAGAAGCAGGCCCCTTTTTTCAAAAGGCTTCTAGTGGCCACGAGCGGCCAGGCCAGGCAGGCTTTAGCATAGCTCATTAAGGTCCAAATTATGCGAACTCACTTTACAGGTAAACTTACACTTTTATCGAATTTTTATTGGTCCGAGCTTTATTAGTATACGAAACACTTTCTTTTAAGTCTTGGTTCGTCTCGATATCTCTTTTCAAGCCGGAGATATTTTTTTCTAGCATTAACAATTCTGATGACCACAATTTTTAATATTTTTTAATTTTCAAAGCTGGGTTCCATTCCCAAATAGACACAGACTTCAGTTGAATTTTTTCTATTTTTGTCGGACAGTTTTGCGACATCAGGAACAGCTGAAATTTGACTTTTAAAATCTAGGCTTCGATTAGCGTAATTTTCTCCACATTTTTTGCTCTTACAAGAACAAAAAAGTTTTCACTGAGATAAGATAAACGTCATTTAACAGATAGAGAGATTTCAAATCAGCATTGCTAAATGCGTACTCAGTGAGATTTTTTTTTCACTGAGATAGAGCTTTTTTTTCTCAAGTGTTAGGACTTTTTGTTCCGATATTAGGTACAAGAATAAATGACCAGAATCTGGCAGATAAAAAACGGTCAATATCTGTAAACAGATTGCTTCCGCATGTTGAAATAGCTGCTACTGGGGCCGTTCGATACGATACTGTCTCGTATCGAACTCGACTTTGGCTTGGGAAGTCGATATATTGGCTCGGGATCGTGTCGGGTTTTCGACACTCCTTCGGGTGAAATTAAAAACGAGGTTCAAAATGTCATAGTAGGCAATAATGCACCGATTTTAGATTAGTTTTTTTTTCTCGAAAATTAATGACTAAATTTTCTAGGAAAAGTTGAGAGTGAATTTTTTATTTGTTTATTTCATTTTTATCTTAATGCAAATAGCGAAGTCTTGAATTTCTTCATTTCACGTTTTATTGCCGTAGACAAAATTGTTTTTGTATTTCAGGTCACTTTGATTCAATGCAAAGCTATATAATTGTTATTACCAGATTTTAATAACAAATAATCCACATTAATAATATTTGTTGTTAAAGTATATTCCTGGTCTAAATGTTATTATTCACTTCTATAAACATTTGATAAGCAAAATATAAAAACAAAATCACATTTGACGAGTTTAAAGCAAAATGAAATCAATTTTCATTCTAATTTTATTTCAATTATATTACGAATTATGTTTTCTGAAACAATTTTGCCATGCATTAATATTTCTTCATTTTATGAACAAGTTATATAAACAAATGCACATTCTAGGAGTTTTAAAGCTAAAACAAATGTTTTTTTATTCTGACCTTGCTGAAATCGTATTGCAAACTATGTTTAATACCAAATTTTGCAATTCATTAATATTTGTTCATTCTACGAATAAATTACATAAACAAATTTACAATTTGGAATTTTTCAAGCCAAAACGATTCGTTTTTTTCTTTTGACCTTGCTGAAATTATATTTCAAATGACGTTTAATGGAAAAAAAATTTCTATGCATTAATATTTTTTATTTTACGAACAAGGGCGTTTTCAAGAAAAAATAAATCGTATTTTTCTTACACCTTACTGAAACTATATTTCGAATTACGTTTAATGGAAACATTTTGCCATGCCCTAATATTTATTTTGTTTATGAAAAAATTATACGAGGAAAGAAATAAAAAAGAGAGTGAAGGGGATTTGTTTGGTTGCCTAGGACGCGCGACGGTTGAATCTCGAGCTTCGCGCTCGATAATGGGTTACCTCGCGCTTCGCGCTCGGATATTTGTTCTTTGCATTTGGAATGCTTGAATTAAACTTTATCAAAAAGGTCTCTTTCAGATGAGAGTGTTATTATGCGTCTTGATATTATGAATTATCTACCTAATTAAGTATAGTCGAAGACTGAGTTTCTGAAAGCTCTGTAGGCTTTGAGGTACACATTCTCATCGTGACACTCGCGCTGCGCTCTCGATTTTCGACAGACATTTGTAAACAGGTTTTGTTCAATCTTTTTTCTCGTAACTTTCGTCGTTTTTCCACACATTTTTATTTTATTTTTTTAGTTTCAATGTTATTTTTCACGAATGAAACAAAAAGTAGTTGTCCTATCAAGAAGTGATTCTTAACGAAATTGTAGATCTTTTTTTGGGATAACAATTTTTGTTAATTCATCTTTTTGCGTGTCCTACATAGTTTGACCACAAAATGGAATTCTTGATTTTTAATTAATTTTTGCGCAATGGAAATTTGAATTGTCGATTTTTCGAGAAAATCTAAAAATTTGTTATGATAATCTTGTAGGGCTTTAAAAAAGAAATGTTTTTCTTGACTTTTTTCATATCCTGCATTTTTTGACTTAAAATTTTGATTTTCGGTTAATTAAAAAAATGTTGAAAATAGTATAACTCTGAGGATTTTCTTTTTATCGAAAAAGTTATAGGGATAAAATATTTATTCGTTTTAATGCTATAAATATCCGTGCATAGAATTTTCAAATTCAGAAAAAAGTGGTCTCAAAAATTTTCAAAATGCGCTCACTTTTTGAATTTTTATCAAAAATGGCTGGTTAACGAACTCGTCCTTTCGTTTAGGACCTAAAAAAGTGTGCCAAAGATGGATTTGATCCGTTCATTTTTTCGAGAGTTATCGTGTTCACGGACGGATAGACAGACAGACAGACGCCATCGTAAAAACTTGATTTTCGGATTCAGGGGGTCTCGAAATGTGGAGATCCGTTGAAAAATTGTAATGTCAAATTTCCGACAATTCTAAAATTTTCTGAATCATAAATGATGAGAATGTAAAAAAGGAAAATTTGTTTCAGATTGCAATGTGAACATTTTATGGTGGTTGTCCAAATTTGGTCGTTAGATTCTTGGTTTTATTTTCAGGAATTCTTTACATTAACTTGATTATTCGACATTAACCCTACACGGATCCCGCGGGGGACAAATGTGCCCCACGCAAAATTAATTTAATTCTCCTGAGCAAATATCTCTGATTTTTTGGTGCAGACCATAACTATAATTCAGTTCAACTATCCTAGAGTGCGAGTTACGTTCAAGTTTCGTCACGTTAAGTCAATTTCATATTTTCATTGAAATGAACGCATTTGACGTATATTTACAAGTGTATCATGGTATTTTAATGTTTTGAATTGATTTTTTGTAATTTAAGTGAAAATTAGATTTAAAAATTACTAAAAATGTGATATATATCAATGTAAAGTTGTTTTCTTTCATTTTATTCATACAGTGCTCATAAATTCGAATAATAAAAAAATTAATAAATAATAAATGAATAATTGTTTTTCTCATCCAAGATGTCAAGAATATACGAAATAAAAAGTGCCGATGCTGTGACTGCATTGTCATAGAAAAGAAAGAAGTTGCAACCGACCTGCGTGTGACGAACATAGGACGGTTTTGTGCAACCTTTGCACCGAAGTAGATTGAGCTTATTTAATGCAATATTCAATTTAATTTAATGTTTTTTTCATTCAGTTCTATTTCAAGAATTAGTTTTAACATTAAAATAGTTTCGTAAAAAAGGCTTCTTTTTTAATTCCGACGAATTTTTCCTATCTTTCAAACTTACTAACCGCTTTTTCATTGAAAAAAGTTTTTCTTAATTTTTTTATCTCTATTTAAATTAAACCATCTTATTGCTCATAAGAAAACACAGAGATTGACCATATACATTCAAATTATTTATAATAATAAGCATTTTGCCTGCATTTCTGATATTTCCCATTTTTTTAAATTTTCTAACTTCGAATGTTCAAATAAATATACTTTTTGACAGGAACCTAATTATAACCTACACCACCTAAAAGTGCAATTTGTCCTCTTAAAAATGCTGTTTGCAATTTAAAAACTAGTTAATTAAAAAAGAAATGACATGATTTTTTCCAAAAATGTCAAAAACACGATTTTTCGCGATTTTCATTGGTTTAAACATTCTTTCCAACATTATAATTCATTTAAACGAGATGTTTTATACACCAATCTCTTCAACATTAAAAAACGAAGCGAATGGTGAATATTAACATCTGATTCCGATGAAAGGAAAAGATTGGTGAGGGACAAAAAATTTATAGGATCCGTCTAGGGTTAAAAAGGATTTTAAATTTGCTTTTAATCTCATTAAGTTTCTTAAACTTTAATTTAGCTGACTTGAATTGGAGGTCATTTATATGTCAGGTTTGTTTATAACTAATTTTCCTTTTGAACTTTCACTCTATTCTGGGGTGTTGATTCTTAGTTGTCAGGGAGAGAGCATCGTGGTTGCGGTGCTGTTCCTGCGGGCTAAAATTTTTTTTGTCTTGACAAGGGTGCTGTATCACACAGTGCCGTGTATATTGTGTGCGTGAATGACGTCACATGTACACAAGGAAACTACGGCCACGCTTATTGTGAACAATGAGAGCATCTCTCTTCACCGCTTGCTTTTATCATCTATCTCATTGCTAGCCAAAGGAACGTTATCAAAAAGGGCTTTCGCTATTTTCATCACTTGAGGGCCCATCGGTTTGTACTGCTGTCATATTCAGTCCCATCATCCGTCACTAGCTGTCTTTCTACTTCTTCGTGGTCATACGCAGAATTGAAGCGATTGAATCTCGCTATATCAACGAAGATTCCTCTACAAGGCAAGTCGTACAGGTGTACAACGTCGTGTTCAGCCAAGTCTCCAAGTATTTTTTGCATTACGCAAGGACAGTCTTATTATGCTTGAAATAAACACGTAAGGTTGCTTTGCTTATACTGTTATATTTATATTTTCATACCAGCATCAGTATTAATGTTATAATGCCTAATTCGTACACTCAGTTTGCTGGCCTTTCGGCTTAGTGTATTCTTCAAATTATTTTTAACTTGAATATTTAACATCAGTGCTGAATATTTTTACTTCAGCTAAATAGAATGTTCTAAATTTATTTCTAGCCTTATGAGTGCTAGTATCTGCGAATTGTAATAATAATTTAGATATCATGGAACTAATGAAAACTTTAGGTACCGAGCTTATTACGTTACATGAAGTTATTTCGCCTACGGAAATTAATTTTAAGAAGCTCACTCTCAATCAACGAAACAACTATCAGAGGTCGTTTGGATTTATTAAATCAAAAATGGCAAAGATGTTTAGAATTAGCTTTACAGGCAAGAATGCTCTTCAAACCGGCTGAGAAGACTTCAATAGAATATTTGACCAAAAATAAATTCTTACAAATTGAGGAAGCGTATCTCTCAGCTTTTGATTATTTAATTTCAAAATTGCATCTCTTCGTATCTGAAAGATCAATAGGTAACCAGTCAATACGAGAAAATGTATTTCGACAAGATTCTAACATTATCAGGCTGATCTTTTTGGGACTCATTCTTAATAGCCAGTCGTTATCTAATGTCTCTTGTTTCTATTTTCTGAAAACTTCTTTGACAGGTGACGCTAGCAATGTGATCAAACATATAACAGTAACCGATGCGAATTTGACTACGGCTTGAGATACTATTAAAAAAACGTTATGACAATAAGCGTGCCTTGATTAACGCTCATTTGTATGCAATTGTATCTATTCTACAAATGAAGCTTTAACATGTTCAAAAAATTTAAATCGACCAACTCAGCATTGGGATGACGTGATGGTGGTTTGGATAGTGCGTAAATTGGATATGTCATCCTTGAAGGAATGGGAGAGGGTTAATGCTTTAGTTTACGGCGTGGAAGGTGAGATAATAGGGGTCGCAGAAAAGTTAGCTCAAGTACTACTTTGATTAAAGATGGGTGTAATCGAACCAATATTTATGTAGGCATTAGTATTATTACATTCAACGTCTTACATTAAAAGAACATTCGATAGCAGACTCTGATCCATTTGGCTGAGAAGCTATAGATATCATTCTAGGAGCTGATATATTTGGATCATACCTCTTCACAGGGCTTAAACAAGGAACGTTGGGCTCTTACAGCGCAGGATACCATCTTCGGATGGATCTTCTCAGGGCCAGTTCTTAAATCGAACATCAGTTGGTCTTTGTCAGTAACAGCGCATCAAAGCATAACCGAGGTACTCCTTCACGACGAATTGCTTAGGTTCTGGGAAATGGAGGAACCTCCATCTAGATTCCTTTTGACTGCTGATGAGATAAGTTGAGAACAGCTTTTTGTTTCGACTCATGAACGTTTAGCATCAGCAAGGTACATGGTACGATTGTCCTTTAAAAATGGCCCCCCGATAGATATTGGCAATTCCATGAATAGAGAAAATTTAGTTTTGAGGAGAGTACATGCTTGTTTGCTCAAGGATTTAGCTTCGTTTTCTCAATACGTAGATTTTTTAACCAAATATGAACAGTGAGGTCATATGGAACTCGTTCCGGAGTTTTCGGAAGTTGATTCTTCTTAAACTGTTTATTTGCCCCATTATCCTATCCTTAAGTATGATAGTTCTAACACTCACTTAAGAGTAGTATTTAATGCCTCAAGGTTGACATCCAATAACACATCATTAAATTTGCATCTTTACATCGGGCCTAAAATTCTCACGGATTTGGCCTCCATTATAATACGCTGACGATTCTATTGCTTTGTGTTTGTCGCCGACGTGGAGAAAATGTTTCGGCAGATTATAGTTGATCCACTTGATAGAATATATCAACATATCGTTTGGTATTCCTCTAAACAAAAGGTAAAGGGTTGGAATATAAATACGGTCACGTATGGTACTGCTTGCGCCCCTTACGTCGCTAACAGAGTAATTAAACAGCAAATGATGAAGGTTTTTAGTTTCCTACAGACAAATCAGTTCTTGAAAATAATGTTTATATGGATGATATTCTTTTTGGCGCTGATGAAATTGAAGAAGCTCGAAAATTAAGAACGCAAGTCATTCATCTTTTCGAAAAGGGTTGTTTCTACTTGAAAAAATGGGCAAGTAATAAGGAATTATTATTGTCAGACCAGATGCACTGAACATCTTGAACATTTAGTAGTCAGTAGGGTATTGGCAGCAGCTCAGAAGGCGGTTTTATTGAACACCTGTCGCATCGTAAGGAACTTTCTCGACCATCAGGAAGCAAGCGACTAAAAACCTGTGGACTGGCAGATGGTAGCTCTAAGAAAGCATCCAAAGGTGACTGTTGTCACCTTCAATGCTCGCGGCCACTGTTTAAGTATGACAGTGGTAAAGGACGAGCTCCAAGCTAAATCGTGCTCGTAATTGTATACCTACAACATCATCGCAGGAGGTTTCAAGCATCGCATTAAATTAACTTATAACATCCTCATCTCATCAGTCACTTGACCTAGTCTGTGGCTATGATATAAAATCGGGTTCACCTGAGGAAAAGTTTGAAAAAAGTTATAATAGTACATCTGGTAGTAGTACTAGTAATCTTACCTATTGATAGTCTACCTGGTATATTTATTGATGGTAGTTCTAAAAAAAGTATCCGTAGGTGACTGCTGTCACCTCCAATGCTCGCAGTCACTGTTTAAGTATGGTAACGGTAAGGGACGAGCTTCAAACTACACCATGCTCTTAATTGTATACCTACAACATCATCGCAGGACGTTTCAAGCCTTGTGAATGTTTCTTAGTCCGTGGATATGATGTGAAACTGGGTTCACCCGAGTAAAAGTTTTTATTTATTTTTCACTCCATAGTATCTGTTCGATAGTTCAATAGTTCAATATTTCGATCACAGACCGTTCAATTTCCATCTATTTTAAGTTTAAGAAACACAATTTCGAACTTTTTCATTTAAAATCGTATAATTTTTAATACTTCTCTTAGAATTATTGTGCATTCTTGAAATCTTTCAATTCAATATTTTTCAATTTTAAATATTAAATTTACTAAAATCTTGAACTAAAAGTAGGGTCATTTTTAATTATTACATTGAAAAAACAAAAATAATACAAAACAAGATTTCTATAATTTCAATGAGAGAATCGCACAGTTTTAAGCCTTTCAATTCGAAATCGTTATTTTTTAACGTGAGTTTGAAATACTCAATACTTTAGAACATTTTCAAATACAAAATAATTTGGGAAATAGTCAAGTTTTAGAGCACGTTTTTCCCGACAAAAAGCCATAATTTAATATAATTCAACCATTTTTCAAATATTTATAAGAAACGATCGTAAGAAGAAGTTCAACTGCAAAAAAAATTATTAAAATAAATTTTTAATCTTTTTATTAAAATAATTTTATTTTATTTGAAGTGACATTATCAGTATTATTATTTGTGTACTTCCATATTAAAGCAGCACACTTCATCAATAGTCATTAAGGCGTGGCAAATTTTATATTGGTAGAACGCATAAAAGTAGCGTATTGGAATTCTAAAAAATTATAATTAATTTATAGTTGATAGACTGGTTACCGGCGCTAAATAAAAATGTTGAACAAATTTCTTGTTTGTAGATTTTTAAAATTTTCTTGAGCGTCAATTTTTGTTCACATACCTGGAGTTAAAAAAAGTTATCCTACTTTTTGCTGATTTGAAACAATAATTTTTCAGGCGATAATTCCTGTTTTATTCATCCCTGTTTTCGGAAAAAAAATTCTTAACACCTGTTTAAATTGGAGAAGAATTTTTTCGGGTACTTGAAAACTTTCAAATTATCAAAATACACTAGGAAAAACATTTTCAAAACCCAGGAATTGAAATTAGAAATGCAGCGAGTTTAAATAGTTTTATTTTAGTATTTTCTTAAATTATAATTAAAACTCATGGTACAAACATTTTTCTGAGCATGTGTGGGTTTTAAAAGCATGACACGCTAGAAAAAATCGAAAAGACCCAGGACTCGAAATTAGAATTACAGCAAATGCTTTAAGTTCTATACAATATAATTATTTTTTGAAAATTTTGTATCATTCTAATTTTGACTTCTGTGTCTTTTCAAGATTTTCTTCTAGTGTTTTCTATGCCAGCAAGAAATTCTTCTCCCATTGACACAGATATTAAAATTTTTGCGAATAAAGAGGTGAATTAAATAGGAATTATTTCTGAGAAAATGATTGGTTAAATTCAGGAAACATGGGACAACTTTTCTTACCTCTGGGTAACCTATAGATCTATCGAATCCAAATTAATTATAAGTTTTCACGATCCCAATAAGCTACTTTTCACGTAGAAGCGCTTTCAAATTACAAATTTTTTTATTTTTAACCCGCCCTAGTACACATTTTTATTCTTAAAATCATAGAAAAGCTTTTTTCCGGTGGTCGAATTTTTGGCGCTAATAATTTTTTTTCCTACAGGTTTAGCCATAAGTTTTAAGCATTTTTTTATATTAACAATTTGAACTTCAATAATGTGGATCAGCAATGAATAACATTAAGCTTTTTTCGTATTTAGGATCCTTTTTGTTTTCTTTTTTTTCTGAAACGAAAGCGTAGATTTGCCAAGTAAATAGCTTCAGGGTGAAAAAGTACATAATATTATGTAATTAAAAAAATAAGCGTTCGGTATCATTGCTTAATATAATCATTTAAAATTTAATACAGTGAAAATGTTTTATAGCGCCGATTTTAGGGCTGGCCTTGAGTGTGAACTAACTCATTGTAACCCGCTCCGCTTTTTTTTGTTCACGCTTGACTGCTCGCCTGAGTGACAACCGCAGACCCCGCGCAGTTCCTGTTATACCTACCTACGGCGCGGCTTCAATTCTCGGAATGGCTATAGAAGGGAGGGCTATTGATGTGTTTCACTGTAATTCATAAGTGAAGGTTACAAACTTACATAAGCGACCGTCGATTTTTTCATTTATCTTACTAAAAAGAAGCTTAGAGTTTTACCTTTTAATACATTTAGTTTTAAAAAGCTACATACTATTATGACGCTTAATGGAAATAAAAAAGTGATTTCTGGCCAAAGTTTGGATAACGTACTTCATGCCCTTTTTCTTGGACGGTTTTTTATTTCTAAATAACAGAATTTAATATTGAGCATTTTCACTTTAAATTAAATAATCTCCAAATTGAATCATTTCAAGTTAATCTTTCGAAAATAGGAAAACTATTAAAAGTTAAAAAATTTCAAAGTTGAAAAATTTTGGGTTGAACATTTTTTTAATTCAATAGTTTTCAATATGAAGCTATTAAAATTTGAGAATTTGCATGTGAAAACTAAATTAAATGTTTCAAAGTTAAGGCTTCTAAAAGCTTAATTTTTTATCTTTATTGCATTAAAAGAATGGTAATTCAACATTAAAATTGATTAAACAAAATTTGATGAACTCAAACAATAAATTTTAATAACAAACTTAAACCTGTGAGAATAATTTTTTTATTAAGCATTCAATATGAAAATTCAGAGCTCTAATACTGTAACCATTCTAAATTAAAGAAAGTATTCAATTACTGAGGAATCAATTTCAAAACTTCGAATTTTTATTTATTTTTATTTTAAACAATGCCATTTTAAACTTTTTAGTTTCAATCAGTTCATTTAAAATGTGGGTCGGCTTTTAAGGCGTGCAAGCCGTGTGGTCGCACACAGCGCCATAGTTGAGGGGAAGGGGACATGCGATTGTACTCCCTGCCTTCCTCGACCTGTGTTTTCAGGTTTCTGGAAAAATGACAACTTTGAACCCGTTTGTCCAAGTCTAGGTCTCAAGATCAGTAATAGCTTCTTCACTTATTCGTTTAAAGATCTGTGCTCCTCCTCTAATCCCTCCCTTATTTTGCACCGAAATATTTCACAGAACTAGCCGAATTACCAAATGAATAATAGTTATAGGAGCGAAACTAATTTTGGAAATTCATTAGATTTTAAAATATATATTTTATAATAGGGCTTAGGGGTCATTCACAAATTTCGTAACGCGCTTTTCTTTTGTTTAAATGAAGATGAGAATATAATTTCCGTGAAGTGAACAGTGATACAGCAATATGGAAAAAAGAAAAACACGTTACGTAATTTGCGAATAATCCCTTAGGCATGACGAATATAATTCAAAGGAACCATTTAAATTCTCATTTATCGACCCTACCGTTGTACTCACAGAATCTGTTCATCTTATATAATATAATAGATCATAGCGGATTGCTTTGAGTTCATTGAATACGTGGGACCACTCAAATCTTCCATAATGTAGCTCAACCCTCTGCCTGGCCCAGCGCATCCTCACATTGTAATCTACACCACGTGACCACCTTACTGATACTAAATACATGAGTGTTAATGCAATAATTTCATGATCGTGTCTGTTAAAAAAGTTAATGGGGCCTCTAAATAACATATTTTCTAAATAATAAATTATTGATAAAAGTGATTAAAAATGAAGTATCAGTATTAAAGTTGAAGAATATCTGACAACATTCCTTAAAATTAGGTAGAAAGTGACGGATTTATGATGTGAAAATCATAATCTAAAAAATAACCTCCAAAACAAACGTCAAATGGAACAAAATACATTTGAGAGATATAAATGTTGAAAATTTATTTAATTTACAGTTAATATAAGGTGACAATGTGCATTAAAGCAATTTTTTCAAGATTTCGTGCAATTTTTGTGCCTGAAAGGACAATTTGCATTTGGTTTGTAATGTTTTGTATCAGAGTGCAGTGAAACTCTTCTATAGCCCTGATTTCGGGGTTGACGGTGGGTGGAAACTAATGAGTGGCTATAGAAAAATTTTTTTCACTTTAGGTATTTTATTAAAATTTTTTTTTTTTTGTGCAGAAAACTAATTGTCTTCGTTGGAAATTTAACTATTTCTATTAAAAGTTAGTCAACTAGTCATCAATATTAATACAATATTTTATAATTATAATATTAACATACCCCTGAATACACCTGAAAAAATATAACCTCAAAATCGACGCTTCCCTACCGAAAAGAATCTTTCGAGTATATACTAAAAATTCTTTAGGTCAAAGAAGCTCAGAGAAATTCTCCGCAGGCACTCAGGTAGATATTTTCAAGGTCCAGGAAGCTCGTTTAAATGGTCCGAAGGCTTTAAAATATCCTTTCCGAAATTGAAATAAGAATACGATCATAAATAACAAGCAGAGGGGCTATCTCAATATAGTAGCCGACACTCAAGGGTCCTTTGTTAAGCTTTAGGATTAAAATTTAGAAGTAGATTTTTTTTAATTTCATAGTTAACAGCCTAAAACATAATAATTCGGAATCTACGGGTTTCGATGACTTCAGATATCTAAATTTTTTTTTTAATGCTTAAAATTGGAATTAATAGAACGTTTCTCGTAAATGGAATGAGATACGCCAAAAAAGACCAAATTTTTGAATTCAACTAGAAAATTGTATATCAGTATACACGGTGTGCTTGAAGGCTGAAAAAGTTTGACTAAAATGGATATAAAATCTGCTAACGCAGAAAGTTTCTATATTGTTTAGACATTAAAAATCAGTTG
>NC_046666.1:103511528-103513426 GCF_010883055.1 Belonocnema kinseyi | reverse complement strand
GAGCAACTAGGATTTCAAATTCAACTGATTTTTAATGTCCAAACAATATAGAAACTTTCTGCGTTAGCAGATTTCATATCCATTCTAGTCAAACTTTTTCAGTCTTCAAGAAAACCGTGTATATAAGTTTTAATTATAAATAAGTATAATGAGAAAATTCATCAATTAAAAAAAAGTGTAAATAATTTTAAGAGAAATTTAAAAATGGAGAGCGTATTAGCCGCGACCAACTACTGTAAATAACTCTACCCGCCCGGTACGTGACGAATACAAAAGGAACATTATATTACCGTCTCACCACTCTTAAAACGACCACTAAAAGGATCTTGAAAAGGACACAAATCTCTCAAACTATCTCCGAGACTATTTTGTTTCAGATCGACTTTGTTTATATTCTCAAATGGGCCAAGCTATTTCGCTAAAGAAAACTCAGAGATTTCTTTCGGTAGGGTTGCATAAAATTAAGAATCACGCGAAACATTAAAATCGCCAATTTCTTCAATTTCTTTCAAATGGGGATCGAGATATAAATAGAAGACCACCGAAGTTTTCCGAAGCTTTCAGATCGGCAATGATCATGCAGCAGAAAACCTGAGAAAACCGAAGTTCGAGTTGTGCATTTTCGGCTTACACACAAACTTATAGTGATAATCATACACCGTCTGTCTTGCAGCACCTAAACGGTAGGTATGGTGGGGGGAAATTCCTAGCTCGATCTGGCACATGAATAGTTGATTCAAAGACATATTTTGTATAAAAAATATGAAAGAAATTAATGCCTGATTGTGATAAGTTCAGAATAGCTGCTGCTCGATAATTATTAAAACAATTTGTATAAACAAATACACAGTTTTCGTATGTCACAATGATTCACAATGAATTTTTTTTTTAATATTTAACTAAAAATCGGTCAATTTGAAGCTATTACATTGAAAATAAATAAAATAATACAAGCCTACTATGATTTCAATTTTTGAACAATTATTTTCTTAATTGTGCATTGGTTTGAATTTATTCGTGGGGCAATTCAGGTTTTATAAACTATTTTCGATTTGGTAGAATTTCCATTTAAAATTTTTAAATCCTCAAGGATATCAAATAAAAACTATTTTACAATATTAGCAGTGAAATTCTCAACATAAAATAAAATTATCTAAGGGTCTCTAAAAACCTACTGAATGCTTATTTTTACGAATAAATAATGAAATGCTGATTTTTGAACCTGAAGATATTTAAAGAAGAAAATCTGAGCTTTCATTTTAGTAAATTGGAAAAAAGGTCCCCTAATAAAAAAAGTCAAATCTATGTACGTTCAGTACAAAAATTATTAAAAATTATTAAAATTAATTAAAAATTTGTGTATTAAGTTTGTTAGCTATCAAGTTTGATTTTTACATTCTCATCCTAATGAGAAGGTATTGGTTTTATGTAAAATTTTACTTTGTCGGTTTTCATCAAATCTCCATATTTTGAGACCCACTGAGTCAGAAAAACAATTTTTAAGGTGTTTGTCTGTCTTCCTGTCTGTAGTCTGTATTCTGTAGGCATGACAACTTTCGAAAAATTTATCAGATTGGATTCTGCCTTGGCACACTTTTTTAAAGCCTGAAAAGAAAGAACAAGTTCGTAAACCAGCTGTTTTGGATAAAAATTCAAACAGTGAGCACACGAAAAATTTATCCTTATGACTTTTTTCTATAAAAGGAAAATGATCAGAGTTAGAGCATTTTCAAAATCCAAACAAACAAACTAAAATTAATATTTTTAATCAAACAACGCACGATATGAAGAAAGTGATTAAGGGGTTACACCACTGTAGAATTTTCAAAAAATCGAAAAAAATTTTTTTAGCTTAAATAGTCATTTATAGTCTTAAAAATAATATACCAAAAGATGAA
>NC_046666.1:103504030-103511428 GCF_010883055.1 Belonocnema kinseyi | reverse complement strand
AAATACTTTTTACAGAATTTGAATAACTCTTTTTGTTTGGCCTACGGAAATTCCCGAAATATGCCTTTTTTTCCGTGCTCTACAGTGGTGTAACCCCTTAAAAGAAAAACGTTGCTTTTTAAAAGCCCTATAATATTATTATAACAACTTTTTTAATTTGGTCGAAAAGTTGAAAATTCCAAATTTGATCGTACCAAAAATAATGAAAAATCCAAAAATTCCATTTTTTGGTCAAACTATGCAAGATACGAAAAAAATGCATAAGCTAAAATTGCGCGCTCTGGAAAGACCTACACATTTATAATGAACCACTTTTCGATAGGACGCGTAGATTTTGTTTTTAGTCGTACACAACAACATTAAAAATAAAAAATAAAACTTTTTTGAAATAGCGACACAAGCTACGAAAAAAATGAGACAAAACTTGTTCATCGAAAAAAGAGCTCTAATTTTTGATAGGACACGTATTTTTTGCTTTAAACGTAAAAAATAACATTCAAAATAATAATATTAATATTTCTTGAACAAACGATACACGGTACAAACTAAAATTAACAGACAAACAATGTTCGCCTGTAGATGGGATGAGCAGATTTTCTTGCAATTGTAAAACATAAGATGAAAAATAAAAGAAATTAAATTTTTGGAAAAAGGACAGAAAAGACGAAAGATGACATAAGATTCTATATAGGACCCTATATATTTTGCAATTTTTGAATAAGCAATCCCAAGCAGAGTTACATAAAAAATGTATCATATTTGATATAAAAGTGTTATGTATAATGTAGAAAAGTTGAAATTTTGGAAAAAATCGAGTGCGAAGCACGAGATACCTGATGAGAATGTGTTCGTTAAAGCACCGTTGACCTTTGATTTTAAATGTGTGTCCACGAATATGGAAGAAATGCAAAGAGCGATCTCAGAGTGCGATTGCCATCAGTTGCGTGCCTTAGGTGATCTCAAACTCTCGAGCTTAGCTCTTTTAACAAAAGGGAATTTACAATCACAAAATTACAGTGGTGGATCTTTTGAGTCTTGATTTTAGAAGGTTTGCGCAAGAATGTGTGAAAATATAAAGACCGAGCGCACAGCGCGACGGAAATATATAATCGAGCGCGAAGCGCGAAAATCAACAAGCGCGCCACAGGCGCGCTCAAACCCGCGAGCCGCGCGTCCAGCGCGTGATGAGAATGTGGGCAGCTTGTTTTAAATCAAATTTGTGCCCCCTAATTATCAGACCTTATCTTTAGTTTTTCCCCTGACACTCTAAACCACGTTGCCCCCCTTTCTCAGGGCCCATGTGCCCTCCGCCCGTCGGGGGGTATGTTCTCATCAAATAATACTGTTTCTCATGAATTAACAAACTAGTTCAGGTTTCAAATAAATAGTTGCGTATTTTCAAATTAAAGGGACCAAATCACAAAAAATGCAATAGTTGATATCTTAACCAAGGGAAGACAAATATTTAAAATCATAAACCATTAAATGGAACCAAAAAAGAAGAATTTTTAACAAAATACAACCATGAAGACTAATTTTATACTATGAAAGACGAATTCTTAAGAAATTACATAAGTTTTGAATCAAATAGAATTTTCAAGCTAAAAAGACGAGGTTTCTATGAAACAGTTGCATTTTTAAATAAAACAATTATATTTTCAACCAAAAAGATAAATATTTAACCATGAAGATACATTTTCTGCTAAAAAAAGATGAATTCTTAAAAAAACAAAACATAAATTGTTAACAAATAGTTACATTTTCAACCAAGTTTTCTGTTAACAAAATAGACAAATTAAAAAAAACACACACACACATCAATTTTTTAACAAAAATGTTGAATTTCTAACAAGGAAGATTATTTTTCTGCAAAAAATACGATTTTTCAACAAACTGCATAATTTTTCAACCAAATGGAATGTAGAATGGTTATTTTTCCACTTGACAATATTAATTTAAAATTTAAAAAGACGAATCTTCTACAGAACAGTTACATTTTCTACCACATAGTTGAATTTTTTACCTAATTGTTTACTTTCCAAGACAAAACGGCGATTTATCTACTAAAAGATTTCAAATATCACACAACCTAAAAAGATAGGTTTTCAATCAAAAATATAGTAGTTGATATTTCGACAGAAAATATTTTAATTTTGAATAAAAATTAGATATTATTTAACCAGAAAGACGAATTTTCAGCAAATGGTTGAATCTCGAACCAAAACCGAAAATCGAATAGTTAAATTTTAATTGAAAAACAATTATTTTGAATTCAGGAAAGCGAATTTTTTTACAAAATAGTTAAATTTTTTACCAATTGGGTGAATTTTTAAGCCAAAAGTACGAACTTTCGACGAAAAAGTAGAATTTTCGCCCGGAAATGTGTATTTTTAATAACAACAAAAATTGCATTTTTGACCAACCTGTTAAATCCCCAAGTCCGAAATATTAAATCTCTACAAAACAACAGAATTGCCGGTAAAAAAATATAAACGCCGTGCGGACACATTCTCATGGCACGTTACGCGCGGCTGGCTTCGCTTGCAAGTTTAAGCGCGCCTAGGGCGAGCGACTGTTGATTCTCACGCTTCGTGCTCGATAATATATTTATCTGCGCTTTGCGCTTGATTATATATTCATCTTGCGCCTCGCGCTTAAATATGCATTTACCTGACGCTACCCGCTCGGTCTTTGTATTTTTGCCACATTTAAACACAGACCTTTTAAAATCAATGATCAAAGCCTCGACAACTGTAATTTGATCATTTTGAATTCTCTTTTATTAAAGCTTTTTCAGCCTTAAAAAATACATTCGCATTCCCAGAATATTAATTTTTCTGCATCATGTTAAACAATTTTATCTAAATTGTATGTTATATTCATATATTGGGAAATAAAGTAAAAATGGTATTTATCATGATTGGTTTAATATTTGTTTCTTATTTCGTATTACATTTCATTCTTAGCTACGCTGAAACATGTATCATTTCAATAAATTTATGTGATTAAATTTCATAATATGCATTGACATTGAAAATAAGTATTTTTATTTCCTTTTTTTTATAATTTTTCATTTTTCAATATTTTTTTCTACCACTAAAAAAACTTTACTCGTTCTGTCGTAAAATTATGCATAACCAATTTTTTGATGTTTTTTGGGTGAACAACTTTCATCTATTAATTTTTTTCATAACTTGTTTCGTTTTTCAAAAAATTAAATTTTTGTATTTTTATTGTTCTTTTTTCGACTAAAACAAAAACTATTCATCCTATAAAAAAATTAATTAAAACAAATTTGTAGATCGTTTTTTGTTAAACCCCTTTTGCCTCTTTTTTCGTAGCTTGTCTCGTTTGTTCGAAAATGTAATGTTCCTTATTTTTAATGTTGTTTTTTACAAACAAAACAAAAAGCCGAGAGAGCTTTAACAAAAAAGAGTGCTCAATCACAAAATTACAATTGTATCTGCCAGGTTTTTTCTATTTTGCAAATGCTATATCTCTGGTCATTTTCTTTATACCAAAAAAGTTATACGGAGTAATTGGTCGTATTTTTGTGTACTATAAATAGCCATACATGCAATTTTCAAATCTTGACAAAAGTAGTCTAAAAATGTTGAAAATGCTCTAAATTTTTAAATTTTCATCCAAAATGGACTTTCAAAATTTGTCTGGTATGCAGACAACAACGTCAACGACAAAGCCAACAAAAACAACAAGACAACGACAAAAAGACATTATTATTCTCAATCTTATGAGATTATAATATACATTTTCAAATATACATTACAATTGTGAAGACTGCAATTGAAAAATGTAAGCAAAGGAAAACTTACCGCCTAACTATATTCGTTGAAGAAAATTTATAATCGCCCCCTCTGAAAAATTGTCTGGATCCGCCATCGATCATTCTACTTATATTGCATCTTCTTTCGTTAGAAATACATTGCATTGTGAATACCCATCCATATTAAGATTCGGCAGTTTATGACTCTCGGACCTTAAGCAGGTGCAATGGTTCATTGCTTCAATGCATAATGTAGTATGTACATTATTTACTGTACGACATCGTAAATTTAAAACTACCCATTAGAGTATGTAGTGCCATGTGCAATAGAAATAAAGAGACAAAATTTGTTCACCCAAAAAAGATCTACACATTTTTTATTAATAATTTTTTGATAGTATGCATAGGTTTTATTTCAATCGTTAAAAATAACATTGCTAATACTAAAATCAAATCATTGGAAAAATGATCAAAGATATGGAAACACATAAATGACAGAAAAATTTTCATTTAAAAAAGATCTACAAATTTGTGATTAACCTTTGTTACAAGAATACATTCAAAATGAAAAAAATAACTTTTTGGAAAACGGAATAAGCTGCAATAACATTTTAACTAATAAAATTTTTCGCCTAAATTATATCTACAAATTTTCTTCGAGTCACTTTAAACTAGGATGCGTATTTTTGGGTTGAATCGTGAAAAAATTCACGGCACGAGTCTTCCGCTCCACTTGATGCGTTATCTCTATCGCTTTAGTAAGTCCCTCCTTTATCTTATTGAACTGTTTCTCCTTGCGTCTGAGAAGATCTTGTTTGTGCACTCTTCTTATGTCATATCTCGGTTTAAAATCTTGATCCTCGTCTAGGTCTATAGGACCTACAAACCTCTCGCAAATTCTCTGGTTGTACTCTTCCATTTGTTTTTCTAATTCTTCTTCCATGTTATTCCCACGAGTAACTAGGGAAGTAAGGGTCCACCCCGCAGAGCCCCGCATGCGGGGGTAAGGTCTATATACTCTAGGAGGCGACCCGGTATCCTAGAGGCACCGTTCGAGACACCACTCCCTGGTCCCACTCAGTTCTCGGCACGGTTGCTCACGCCTTAACTTGTGGGGTCTTTTTGTGTTTGGTCCGCGAAGCCTATTTTATTTTGGCCCAACCCTCTGTTTCCAGCGAGAATTCCCCTATCCGCCACTCGGGAACGCGTCAAGTAGGGGTACTGGTAGTAGTGGTAGTAGTGGTAGTAGTGTCCTCGGAACCGCTTTTCGCATTACTTCAAGGACATGGGGATAAGGCTTCTAAGCCGTACCTCGGCTTCACTCTCCTATTGCCAGCCTGGAACAGTATCAAAACACAATTAATTAAAACAATACATAGTAACAGTAGATACTATATTTTACTCGTCAAACCGTCTCCGTCCTGCCGACCCAAGATGCACGCATCGTCCTCAGCAGTGCGGTAGAATCACACATCGGGCTCGTCGGAATTCGGCATCTCAGCTCGACATTATTGCACTTCGATTCTTCTATGATACCTTTATTAAGTTAGATTTTCGGTTTCTCTTTCTCGCAGTTGTTCTTCTTTTTTCTTTTCTCGTAGAAGATTTACCACGTAGCGTGTCTCCAAATCAACCTTTTTGGTTGCCTATCTGCCACATCGGAACAATGTGTGCTCAGCATCATCAACCTCCGTTGGGCAATAGTCACAATTAATACTCTGCTTTCTATATCTCTTGAATAAATAGGAATTGAAGTGACCCTGTCCAGAGAGGAACTGAGTGAGGTGAAAATTCACTTCACCATGCTCCCTACTGAACCACGGTTGCACTTCTCCTATTAACCTGGCAGTCCATCTGCCTCTCGTATCGTCTTTCCATTGCTGTTGCCATTTTTCGAAAGTCGTAGTTATTTTAATGGAATGGATATTCCTATCAGCTCCTGCTTCTTTTGCCTCATAGATTTTTTCCTCTTAGCTGCAAGCAACTCTGAGTGCACCCTTATACTGCACCTTCAAAGGATGATCGCGTCGGCATTTTATTTTAAGAGCATCACCCCACACCTCTGCTCTCTAAAGCAAAATGGAATTTGCTACGTTCATTAAAATTCTCCTTTTTGAGCTTCTCGGACCTGTTACATTCGGCATAAGCCGCGTTAACATGGCAACCATTTTCTCAACTTTATATGCTGCCTCCGTGATTTAAATACCGAAGTTCATCTTCGCTGAAGTATCTCTGCCTAGTAAGGACGACAACTTTTGTTTTCTTATTGGCCAATTGAAGATGGTAGTTACTGAGCCAGTTTTCCACTTTCGTGACAACAAAGGTAAACAATTGTCGCACTTGTTCTTCTGTTCTTGCTCTAATCATTGCCGCAAATTATTCAGCCAAACCTATTAGCCTTGTTCCTTCTGGCATGATCATTATAAGGACTTCGTCATAAACTTCATTCCATAGTTCAGGCCCAATAACTGAGCCTTGTGCTACTCCTCCAGTGACTTTGGCACTGTATTCTCCCTTGGTGGTCTCAAAGGTTAACCACCAATCGTTGTGGTAGTTGCTAATGATCCGGCAAAGGTATTTAGGGATCTTTAATAATCTTTCCAAGACGTCAAGAATGTCAAGCCATCTTAAAGAATTGAAGTCATTCCTGACGTCAAAGGTAACCATCATGTAGACACTCATAGTCCGGTAATTTCCTCTCCATGCTATTTTGCCTTCATGGCCGCAACCGTTGATCGACTATAAAGCTTCCCAGTTACAATTTGATATCCTTATCCTCAGATACCTTGATCTACTGCGTTTCGTACTTGAGCCCATTTGCTGCGGTTGCTTTCATTAATGGAGCGGTTCAGTGTCTTTTTTGCGGCCATATATGCTTTGTTGGCCTGAAAAACATCTCTGTCTTTCTTACGAGACCTAGGGACTTTTCGCCACAGTTTGAAACAATGAACTCTTAGTAGAGCAATTTCATTGTTCCACCAGTACGCAGCTGGTTGCATGATCACATCCATAATGCTCTCGGTCATACTTTCTACAGACAACCTCGTGATGATCGAGGGTGTTGATTCATCAAGCAGATGTCCACCCATCTTAGAAATTTTCTCGAGTAGCTTGCCTTTGTCTAGCTTATTTGAATTCCAACCTGATCTTTGTTTACCGCCTTTATGCGGCTTGCCAATTCTTAACGGGGCACAGACCAATTGGAAGCGTACATGGGGCATTATTCCTCAACTGCCCCAACTCAAAAAGTCATGTTTTTCGATTGTCTCTAAATTCTGAGAATATGTTTGCCTACCCAACAGTAGTTAATCCACAAACTTATAGACCAGGATTACCAACCCTTCCCAAGTGAGGGGGGGTTGAATTTTCAACCCCAATGCCTGCAGGGGTAGTTTCAAACGCCTGTAACTTCCTTTCTAATTACGCGATTTAAAATTTTTATGAGGGTTTTGGAAAGTGCTTTTTACACGCTTTCATCCTATTTTATTATTTTTAACAAAAAAAATGGTTTGAACAATTTTTTCAATAAATCAATTGTTTATTTAACTTTTTTCGCAATTTAGGCATCTACGATTTTTTTTAATAGTCTCAAAAGAAAGCTTGACTTTTTTACT
>NC_046666.1:103496738-103503930 GCF_010883055.1 Belonocnema kinseyi | reverse complement strand
TGTTCATTTTTAAGAAAGTGCTTTTTACTTAATATTTTTTCATAATAACTTAAAAAATTTTTAACTTCTTCAAACTTACTGGTTAACATTACTGAATAGTTTGTTCCGATGACTTCGTGCAATTTTGGATCAATGTGAGTAATACAAAAAAATGGCATACTTGAAAACTGTTCCGCGTTATGCTGCCGCATAACGCCCGAGTGCGAGCGCGAGGACTCCCTCTACAACCGGCTCTGTAACTCAATGAATTTCAATTTGTCCATTTTCTTATCAGACATTTTTCATAGTAAAAAAGTCAAGCTTTCTTTTGAGACTATTTAAAAAAGAATCGTAGATGCCTAAATTGCGAAAAAAGTTGAATAAACAATTTATTTATTGAAAAAATTGTTCAAAAAATTTTTTTTGTTATAAATAATAAAATAGGATGAAAGCGTGTAAAAAGCACTTTCCAAAACCCTCATAAAAATTTTAAATCGCGTAATTAGAAAGGAAGTTACAGGCGTTTGAAACTACCCCTGCAGGCATTGGGGTTGAAAATTCAACCCCCCTTCACTTGGGGAGGTTTGGTAATCCTGATCTATAAGTTTGTGGATTAACTACTGTTGGGTAGGCGAACATATTCCCAGAATTTAGAGACAATCGAAAAACATGACTTGTTGAGTTGGGGCAGTTGAGGAATAATGCCCCATATGCTGGTGATCGCTTGCTGTGTAGTCTTCAAGGACCTCCTATTCGGATATCTAACTTGCTGCACCAGGGGTGGCCATTGTAATGTCCAGAATTGTATCACGGTAGCCTCTCCTTCTGAAGGTGGGAGCATATCCCGTGTTCATCACAGTTAGATCCAACCTGGCTACCATGCTCGTGACATCACGTCCCCTCTTATCTGTCCAAGACATGCTCCATTCACATGACTTAGCATTGAAGTCACCAGCCAAATTAACACAAAGATCCTCTATTTCTTCTAGTTTCGTACAAAAAACCGCTGTATCATCATTTGGCGAGAGATAGCAGCTGATGAGGGTTACTTGAGTTGTCGTGACCCATGCATAGCTATTGCCTTCACCGTATTTTTGTGCCGGGAAGTCGTGGCTATTTATTAATCAAATGGCCGCAGTACCGCTCTTGTCCTGATACCACATTGCCTTTTCTAGTCCCATATGGTTCGCAGATAATAAAAAAGTCAGCATTTTTAGTATCTGCTAGCTTAGCCATCAAGTCTTGGGCTAGATGACAGCGGGCCATGTTGCCCTGAAGGATGACATTATCTCCGTTCTTATTCTTTTCCTTGGCTTCCAGGGCCGCCGCACATGTTGATGCTCCCGTAACATAAGCATGATTCTTTTCCGGATCTCTTTCTGCACACAAGTAACATTTTGGGGTTGCACTGCAGTTGGTCCTTTGGTGGTCTTTGTCACCGCACTTCCAGCGCGACCCAGCTCTATCAGTTGCCTGACAACCCGTCGCCATATGGCCATACCCGTGGCATCGGAAACATCGCAGCAACGTTTCCTTCTTCATAATGCGACAGCTGGCCCAGCCTATCTTAATGTGGTTCATCTGGTCCAGTTTTTTGGTACAAGTTTGGTCCAATTCGACTTCAGCTCTGGGTACCAACGAACGGACCTATCCTTTTTCACCTACAGAGGCCTGAAGAGTTAAACTAAACCTGGAATTGTCTTCAGGTTTGGCGCTTAGTTCGACCAGAACGTCTCCCTTCCTCGTTTCCCTGATAGCAGAGACTTTGATTTCCATATCATCAGGTTTGACCTTGGCTTTGATATCCCTCAGTACATCTGCATACTTTTCCCCTTCCTGAGAACTTATAAGTATTGCTTCCAGACGGGGGCGTTCTTTTCTTCGAAGTCCCCTCGCCACATTTTTCGATTTCGCCTGAATCTCTTGTGATATTTCTGTCACTTTATCACGTTCACTTCTTTCTTTACGCCCTCTTGCTGGAACGGTGATCCAGGGGCTGGTCGCTACAGATTGCAACCTTTTTCTTGGCTGAGTATAAGGACTGTTGTTAGGACTGGGAGTATTTTCATCCCTCCTACGCTTTTCAAGAGGCCTCTTTGTCTGACCTTGTCGCTCGTGCGACACTTGGGTTCCATATTTTCTGTTTCGGTCTTCTTCTTGATTTCCGTAATCTTGGTTCTCTTGCTTATAATCTCTTCGAGCTTTCTTGAAGCAAGGTCCATGTTGCTCTTTATATACTTTTGTGTATTCGTAGTAGCTTTACCCTGCTGATCCACATTTCTAATGACCTTTATCAGTGAGTAAAACCATTCTTCTTTCTGTTTTTCTAAATTTTCCAAGTTATCCATTTTTGAGGAATTTCTATGAGCATTTTCTTCCTGTTTGGAAGTCTTTAGGGGTATCTCCCTTTTCGCTTATTCACTTTTGTGGAGTTCTGCTGTTGTTGAACTTTCGCGTTCCTCTTTACTTGAGCTGCTTTGATTGCCCCCAAAATCCATGGAATCAGCACCAGCCATCGGGTCTTCAAGCCGATCGGAACCGGCGGAGAGATCGGAACTCTCTTGGGGTAGTGTGTTTTGAAATAGCTTATTCATAGTTGGTTTATAATTCGTGGTTCCTTCCCCTAGCTGGTTTTTGTTCTCCCCGCGTTATTTGATTTCCCCGGTACCACCCATTTCTGGGAAGCGGTCCTCTATCCGCAACCTGGGCAGGCGCCCGATGGAGGACCAGCAACCCCACGCGGGGGAGTGGTAGTAGTGGTAGTGGTGGTAGTAGTGGTAGTAATAGTAGTAGTAGTAGTTTTTTTTGTTTGTTAAAGGAGTAAAACGGGAAATGCTCATGCACTTACCACATTCGATCTTTGGGAATCCGCTTTCGCATTACTTCAGGAACATGGGGATAAGGCCAATAAGCCATGCCTCGGCTTCCAAAATCTCTACCAACTTGGTATTCTTAATGTTGTCCCTCTGGAGGTTTCCGTGTCAAGGTGGCCTCCCTGAAGGACGTTCACCTCATTGTATCCGGTCAGTCCGGGGTTTCTCACTGTGTTCAGCACAGAGGAAACACTGCGGAATGCTTACGCATTCCGTAGACTTGTGTTCCTCTGAGCCGCACCTCCAACACACCTTGGTCCTATCCTGACCCTCACGCCCTGCTTCCACGTGGCCAAAGCCTTGGAAACGAAAGCATCATGTGTCCGTCTTTTTTCTGACTCTACAGGACATCCAACCAACTTTGAGATGCCCTGTACGCACGAGTCGTTCCGCCAACTCCTCCCTGAGCTCCACGCAGGCCATCAGGTTACCCCTGAAGGCTCTCTTCGTTAGACTCAGCTTCACCTCGCCTACGTCCACCTCACCAAAGTGATGCATAACCGCCTCCGTCACTTCCTCCACGTCGAAGGTTGTGTCGAGGTCACTAACCTCAACCTCCATACGTGGGACTAGCTCACGAACAGAATTTGCTGCGCCGACAACCTCTTTGATGGCTGACGAAAGTTTCGTCCTGCTATCAGCCGAGTGCCTGACCTCGATCAGGACCTCTCCATTTCTCGTCTCCCTGACTCCGCTGATTTTGACACCAAAGGAGTCAGGTTTAATCTTCTTCTTGAGGTCTTTAAGAACCTCAGCGTAGCTTTGACCGTCAGCCGGTTTTATTAGAACCGCCTCGGGTCGAGCACGCAGCTGCACCTTCATCTTCTGGGTTCTGCAATTAGTCTCTGCCCCCTGTTCCGCCTTCTTGGGAGTCGAAGACGCCACCGCTGAAGAGTCTATTATCCGCAGCTTCTTACTCTTCGGTTTGGAGCAGCCAGCCTCCACGGGACTCAAGGAGATCTCCCTCTCTCTCGTTTCCCGTGTTGGGGAGCGGGTGTCTCCACGGCTTCATCTGTCTGAGTCGAGTTGTGACTCGTGTCCCTTATGGAGCTTTTCTCCATCCGCGATCTCTCCAGTACCCCTTCAATATTCTCCTGTCGCAATCAAGCCATTCGAGCCTATGTAAACCGAGACTCAGGTCTTTAATCCCGTCTGCTGATAAACTCATCGACCTGTCCACACCGCGTTTTATTTTGTTAAACATGTTGCTCGTTCTATCACAGAAGAGCTTCGTGTCTTTCAAGAGTGTTTCTAGCTCCTCAAAGCGCGCCAGTGCTGTCTGCGAATCTCTTTTCGTCATTCCAAAACTCCTTCTCATATCCCCAATAACTTGCTCCCCAGATAGGGGCACATCGCCATCAAACGACTTCTCACTTTCACTTCGGTTAGTTTTTTGTGTATCTTTCTCCATATTTAATCCCACGAGTAGCTAGGGAAGTAAAGGTCTACCCCCGCAGAGCCCCGCATGCGGAGGTAAGGTCGGTATACTCTAGGAGGTGACCTGGTATCCTAGAGGCACCGTTCGAGACAACACTCCCTGGTGCCACTCAGTCCTCGGCACGGTTGCTCACGCCTTGACTTGGGGGTCTTTGTGTGCTTGGTCCGCGGGGCGTATTTTATTTGACCCTACCCTCTGTTTCCAGCGAGCGTTCCGCTATCCGCAGTAGAGGTATCACCTCTCCTCCACCACAAACAACTGCGGTGGTACTTGGAGTAGTAGTAGTAGTAGTAGTAGTTTTTTTTTTGTTAAAGGAGTAAAAGGGGAAATGCTCATGCACTTACCACATTCGATCTTTGGGGACCATGAGTCCAAAATGTGCACATCACGCATATATGCATAACGCATATACACGTGAGATGCACACATGGGCACATAGTCCACAAGGAATGAATGTGAGTGTGGGACTCACCAAACGGCGCCTACCCACTAAACCAAACTCCTTTCCTGCCAACCCATGTTCCCGGAATCCGCTTTCGCATTACTTCAGGAGCATGGGTGTAAGTCCAATAAGCCGTGCTTCGGCTTCCTACTTGATCTGCCTGCTTGGCAATCACTTGTTCTTCTCTTTGCCCAAACCAGATGCTTTAAACGTCCTCAGTAGTACGGGGGTACCGCACTTCAGGCACGTCGGCATTCAGCATCCTGTTTGGGCACTATCTTTTAGCTTGGATGAACGGGAGGCTTCCTCAGTGAAGCTGCCTCCTTGAACACCAAGCACCTCATCGTCTCCGGAAGATGGTCTGTCCGGGGTTTTTCTTCCCTTGCGGCGCAGAGGTAGCACTGCGGTGTGTTTTCACACGCCGCAGCCCTATGACCCTCCTTGCTGCATCTCCACCATATCTTCGTTCGGTCCGAGCCTTCACAGCCAGCTGCCATGTGGCCGTAGCCTAGGCAGCGATAGCACCGCATCTTCTCCTTTTTATTTTTCACACGACAGGACACCCATACCACCTTCAGGTGCCCCGCGCGTAACAATCTCACCGCTGTCTCTTCTCTTAACTCCACGAAAGCCCTCAGATTACCTCTGAAGGGTCTTTTCGTGAGGCTGACCTTTACCTCTCCGACGTCGATGTCCTTCAAGTGCCTTCTCACGGCCTCTTCAACTTCTTCCGCAACTGTTGTGTCGAGGTCTAGGACGTCGACCTCCACACGAGGGACGAGCTCACGCACAGTACCCCCCTCACCAACCGCATCTCTAATTGCTACCGACAGTTCGGCTGTGCCCTTTCCGGTGTATCCTAACTCCACAAGGACCTCTCCGCTTCGGGTCTCCCTAACCCCCTTGATTTTTACACCAAGGGCGTCCGGACTCACCTTCTGCTTGAGGACCTCTGCGTAGTTTAGACCCTTGGCCGGCTTGATTAGAACCGCCTCGGGTCTACCTCGTTTTTGCAAACTCTTTCTCACTTGGCTGGCAGCAGGATCTGCTGCAATTTCCGCTTTCTTTGGGGTCGAGGCCACTACCTCCGCAGCGTTTTGCACCCTCAGCTTCTTATTTATCGGCTTGGAACAGCCAGCCTCAACGGGGCTCAAGGAGAACACCCTGTCTCTTTTCCCGTGATGGGTAGCAATCAATAAGTCCATGAAAATCTATGCCATACCTTAGTGCAGACCTGCCCTTCTCCGTTAACCTCTGCGCCTTCACTACACCATGTTTTATCACATTAAACATGTTGCTCGTCTGGTCACAGAAGCGCTTCATGCTGTCTAACACTCCATTTAACTCTTAAGAAATATCACGTGCTTCCAAAAGCTTTTCAGCAGTAACTGCGGCATCCTTTCTAACATCCTCAAAAATTTGCTTCATAGTTAGGGGCAAATCTTTGTCATCCAGCCCCTCACTTTCACTTCGGTTTAATTTTTCTATAATGTTCGCCATAATAATCCCACAAGTAGCTAGGGAAGTAAAGGTCCACCTCCGCTGAGCCCCGCGTGCGGAGGTAAGGTCTATATACTTTAGGAGGGGACCTGGTATCCTAGAGGCACCGTTCGAGACACCACTCCCTGGTGTCACTCAGTCCTCGGCACGGTTGCTCACGCCTTGACTTGGGGTTCTTTGTGTTTTTGGTCCGCGGGGCGTATTTTTTTTGTCCCTACCCTCTGTTTCCAGCGAGCATTCCCCTATCCGCCACCTGGGGACGCGCCAAGTAGGGGTATCACCTCCCCTCCGCCACAGACAACTGTGGTGGTACTTGGAGTAGTAGTAGTAGTAGTAGTAGCAATAGTAGTAGCAGTAGCAGCAGCAGGAATCTGGTTTTATCTGATAACATAAACATTCGGATAAATTTAGAACAGAACAAGGGCCATTTGTTTCAAGCATGGGGTTATTGAGCGTGATTGCGATCTTGCATCTTGCTATAGACTGCTCCAGTTAAACGTGAAGCGTCAAAGCAGAAACGTGCATCGAGAAGCTAGTTTTAAAAAAATGTGTGCTGATATGGCATCGACAAGTAAATGTTTTATTTGTAATTCAAATTTGGATGAGATTGAGACTGTGGTTGTGAAGGATGGAATTAAAACTTTGATTCGAGTGAGTAAACCCCGTAATGATGGACATTCTGTGAGTTTAAGTACGATGGAATCTGAACCTGTTTACAAAAACTGCAGGCGTAAGTACATTTTCGAAAAAATATTATTCGAGACATTAAAAGAGAAAAAGAAGATAAGAGCAATGAAGAAAAAGGTTTACATTCTAAAACAGAAATCTTTAATTTTAAAACGAAATTCTTTTTTGTTGCGAAAAATGAGACGTTGAAGCAGAATAAAAAACGTCAACTTATGTACCTGCCAGATGAATCAACAGTTTCGTTTATTTCTCTCTACTATTTTGCTCGGATTG
>NC_046666.1:103488033-103496638 GCF_010883055.1 Belonocnema kinseyi | reverse complement strand
AATTGCGTCTAAAAATATTGTCCACATGGTGTCAGCTTTAGGTTTTAGTGCAAACTATTCCCATGTCACATTATTTGAATCATCTGCTGTAAAATCTTGGAAGCCTGAGTTTGCAAAAGATGCATTTTTTCAGTATATTTTCGTTAATGCAGATTACAATATCAAAACTTTAACTGGAAATGGTACATTTCATATAATGGATGGAATAAAATGTGTCACACCTGCAAATGCGGTACTTGCGCAAGTAATCTCGAAATTGCGAATTCTTCCTTCCTCGAAAGATATCGCAAGTGCTGCCCAAATAGAAATACAATCTTTCAGCGCAGCAAAAAAGTCGGGTGTGAATGAAATACAGTTGCATAATGTTTACAACGAAACTTATAAAATTGTTATGCTAACCAGGAAGCAAGATGTCCTTTGGATGCAAGGGAAACATTTTGAGTTACCATACTTTCTGCCATGGCAAGGTTTTATGGAAACTCTTACGAGGTATATGCCCTATCGGCGATCAGAGGTTATTGCATTACCGTTTGTTAATTTACCCCCAACAGAGTATAATACAATATTCACAGTTCTTAAATTCGCATCTGACGAGATAAAAAAAATGATTGCACGAAGCTTGTTTTGTTACTTTTGATCAACCGCTTTATATGAATGCAAAGGATATTTGTTCCTCACAAATTGATCTTTCCAATGTTCTTATGAGATTAGGGGGCTTTCATCTTCTTCTCTTTTGTCTAGGAGCGATAGATTACCTTATCGGAGGCAGTGGGCTTTCAGATTTATGGGCAACAGTTTTTGGTTCCTCATCTGTACCTCATATGTTGATAGGTGACGCTTATGTCAGATCCATTCTAGCACATTTGTTAACATACTATGCTTTATCGAAATTAATTTTTATGAAATTAATCTAGACGAGTCTGAGGCTCAGCACTGTCTGAATGTTTTTGCAGTTTTTAAAAACACCCTAGCAAGTTTCGATTTTGTACAAGATGATGATGTTATTGAAAAAATGCATTGCAAGTTAAAAATCCAGCTGGGCGTGTTACTTTCAAAAGGAAAGACAGCCCGGTTGTGGATACAATACTTTGATCTCGTAACTGTTGCATTGCACTTTGTTCAGGCAGAGCGTATGGGGAATTGGCAACTCCACTTAGATTCCATTAGAATTATGTTGCCGATTTTCCATGCGAGTGGACATTTTTTGTATGCCAAATCTTGCCAACTGTATATTCAAGATATGGACTCACTACATCGGAAAATGACGAAAGCAGAGTTCTATACCTTTACAACCGAAGGCTTTTTACAATTATACGTACAGACAAATTTTGATTAAATGTCCGAAGATTGAATGTCCATATCGAGTGGCATTGTTGCTTCTAAAGACATAAATTGTCACGAAGCCGTACAAATTGGCGAAACATTACTGAAAGAAGTCATGACAGAGGTACAACATGTATGGCTTTCTTGAAAAGCATGAAAAACATATGGAAGGATGAAAATATGTTTTACATGGGGGCAATTTGATTCATCGTGTAGCATGGCCAAAGAACACCACGTTTACAGAAATTTACAATGCATATGTACTGTTTATTCGCAAACATTACGGCAACAACGTTGTTATTGTATTTGGCGGTTATTCATTAAATGAAGCCAATACGAAAAGTGTTAAATGTCAACAGCGTCTTTTGAAAAATATTTCACCCAAAATTTTATCTCAGGAAAATACAGTTTTAACTGTGTCTCCAGGAAAATTCCTTAATAATCTTAAAAGTAAAGCACTTTTAATTTTTCAATTACAGCAACGACTTCGAAACGAAAGTTTTGAAACACTTGTTGCTAATAACGATGCTGATGTGCTAATTGTGCAGACTGCCATCAATGAATCCCATTGGAATAAAGCAGTTGTAGTTGAGCAGGATGTGGACGTCCTCGCATTGATTATTGCTCTTTTTCCTGTGGAAAATGATATTTTGTTTCTAAAAGAAGGAAATGGAAATGTAAAATCCGGCATTTATAGTTCGACACTTTTGTAAGCGTCTGAGCCTTTAAAAAACAGTAAGGAATCCATTTTATTTGCTCACGCATTTAGTGGGTGCTATATAACCCCCGGCTTTTTCGGGCAGGGAATAATTAAAACAATTACTTCGCTGAATAAAAATGAATGCTTGCAGGATATTGTAAAAACTTTCAACAAACCCGATTCTACTCACTGTCAAGTAGCAGCTCCTGGGCAGCGATTCATTCTTGCATTATATAAAGCTAAACATTCTGAAATAAGCTGAAACAAGTACAGATACGTATTCTTCAACAAATCTGTGACTTCTTCCATTCAAGCTGTATCTCTATCTGGGTTTCCTCCAACTTCCGAAGCTGCACGACAACACTCTTATCGAGTCTATCATCAGATTTGAACATGGCGAGGAAAATTTTTAGAACCAGAATTCTGGGGTTGGAAAAAAGGAAAAAATAGTTTATTTCCAGTTTATACTATTAAGGCACCAGCTGCATCTTACATAATGAAGTTGATCGTTTGTTCCTGTAAAATGGGATGCGGTAAACGTTGTGAATGCGTAAAAGCTGGACTAAAATGTTCCGTTATGTGTGTAAATTGTCAAGGTACAGGTTGCCTTAATGAAGAAACCATAGATAGACTTCCAGACACAGTTGATAATTATGACGAGTAATAGTTTTCAACTACATTTGAACAAATATTTGTAAGTGTGCAGCGGATAAGGCCTCCTGGGGAAATCACATTTATAAAAAGTCACCACAAACTCTACATTTGTAGATAATTATCTGCTCTATAATTTAAGTCATGTACAGTTTCTCCGAAAAACCACCCCATTTCGAGGTATTTTCAAGAGTATACTACAACTACTACTATTACTGCTACTATTACTGCTTCTAGTACAAACTAATATATAATCAAATAATTACTTATAAATTAATTTTATTGTTAAAAAATGGTTGAAATCGTGTTCATTAATTACTTAATACATTATGCATACATACATATGATTTAATTAATATTTCATCAAATGAATCACCGTTATATTTTCGGAATAATTTTTATATAATGTTTAATTGTTTAAATAATAAATATTTAATGAGCAGTATTAACAGAATTGTGTGCTCTACCATTTTAATCCCATACATTATGAGCGAAAAACCACCCCCTTTCGAGACATGTGCAAGAGAAAGAGCGTGCGAACTTCTAGCTGAATTTCACCCCCTACACAGAGGGTGGATTACTCGGGAACTGTGACCCCTACGAAAACGTCTCATTTATAATTTCATCTACTCCTTTTTTGTATCAGACTATTTTTGTCGGTAGATGCACGCTTTTCAAAAGAATCGGTAAAAACCAATTTTCGGGGGTTGTTTGTTAGATTTAAGGATGTTTCCTCCTACCGGCGAGAGGGGAACTCTTTTGATATTTGATTCAGATGCCATATGGAACTACGTACTATAGATATCAAAACTTTATAAATGTTTTTTTGGAAAAAAGTCTAATTTTACTGGATTATATCCAATTTCATTGTGTTTTGGGAAAGTTGTCTCAGAAAAAGCTATTTTCTCCCTATTGCTATAAGAGAACTTGTTTTTCTCCTTTAAATTCGCCCGCACCACGTGCGTTTGGTTAACAACTACATTTGAAATGTTTCCTTGAAGTCCATTAAGTTCGGCGATTTTCGTTTCAATGGCTTTTCCGTCGTCTTACGTTAATAACCCAGCTACTGGTCTAATGATCCCTGTCAGTACTCCTAGTAGTGGGGTGGATTTTCCTCTCCTCAGGCCAGCTGGTAATTTGTGTGAAACTAATTTTTCGGTTCTTCGTCTAATTTTATTCGTGTACATGATGTTCTCCTTTCTTAACCGTTCTGAAAGCACTAATTTAGAGTCTAAACCGTGGTCCGAGATGGTCTGTAAACATGAATTACCAAATACCTGGCGACGGATACCTAACAGGCGATGAAACAGCTGCTCATAGGTTTCCAGAGCCCCGTACTAGGCTTCAACTATTGAAAAAGAAATCAGCATTAGACCTTTTACAAAATACCGGTGAATACGGATTCACTGCCAATTATTGCATACCTTCTAGTGCTGCATGGCGCATAGCCGACTTCAGCATTTTTCCTTGCATGTTGAAAATAACGTTCTTTTGTCCCTAGCAATGAGTTACTAGAAGTTTGTGCGCATGCATGGGAAAACGCTTTCCATCTTCGCATTCGAGGCTCACCTTATTATTTTGTGTAAAGCCTACGACGGTGTGGGGTCTATGAGCATGGCTATCGAATTTTCCTTCGCTGGCGTGCTTAACCATATAAACTAGGTCTCCTAGTTTGTCACTCAATGGTCGAGTCTTTATATCGTAACGGTCTTTCGGTCGTAACTTAGCTTTAATCAGATTTTTACCTGCTAACTAATAATCTCTGTCACTCCTGTGATCAAATCGCGGAGGTAGACCCCATAAGTTATTATCTCTTCGTCTTGAGGAAATGAAGTTGGTTCTCGGGTCAGTCGTCCGAATACCAGTTCATAAGGCGTAAAGTTGTTAGGCTCATGCACGGAAGTATTATATGCAAACATGGCGAATGGGAGCAATTTATCCCATTCGTCATTGTCACTTGAATCATTCTTGATGTGATCCGTAAGCACGATATGGCTTCGTTCTAGAGATCCATTTGTTTGCATTCGGTATCCAGATGTAGTAAATTGCTTTACCTTAAAAATGCCTTCGAGCTGTTTCATAAGCTTGCTAACAAAACTCCCTCCTCCGTCTGTGAGAATGCAGCTTGGGGCACCATATTGGCAGAATAAGTTATTAGCTATCGTATGGGCTACAGTGGTAATTCTCAAGTTGGGTATGGGAATGGCAATACAGTACTTATTGAAATTCTCTAAATTGTTAGGATATAGCGATTGCCGCTTGGAATGGTTGGACGTTTTCGAACAGTATCCAAGGATATATTGCCAAAAAGTTCCGCGGAGGTTCCGTGATCACCATGCGTTCTCGGGTCGGCGCACGTACTAGTTTCTGTTTGAGGCAGCTTTTGCACCCTCGATCGTGTTCCGTAATATCGTTGCGAAGTCCTGGCAATGTGTATCATTCACTTATTTGGCGATAGGTCTTTGTTATGCCCTTATGGCCGCCTATGAAGATTTTATGAGTTTCGGAAATAATTTGGGCTAGCTGTTCGTTAGGGAGAACTTCTATCCTTCCATGACAAAGGGTGATGGCGATACCGCCACCCCGAAGTATTTTTGATAGAGTTTCCGGCATTTTACTTTAAAGGAGTGATGCCAACAAATTACCTAAATTAGCCATCCGACGAGTGGTTTACTTGTTCCGTCTCATGGCTAAGAGAAGTCCACGTCGTACTTGAAGCACAATGCCCCAGTCGACCTCTTCATTATGATTCTGTTGAATCACGATCGAGTAAACTTTTTATCAACCATATGCTGTAACTGGGACTTGCCCTGTTTCGGGTTTGTTTTCCCGAATATCTTGTATGCCAAGACGTTCGGTTGTAATTAGGAATCTGGCTATTGTGTTTTTAGATTCACAGTATTTGGATATAAAATGCGCGTAATTATCACATCGGTAAGGTAGTGGTTCTTTCCACTGATGCTGGATATTAAGGATATTCGTAAGAATAAGCATTGGCTCTGATTCTGTCTTTCATCTAGTCTCGGGTTCTAGAGGAGTACCGATATAAAGGGCGACTACATCAATCCATTGGCTGGATATCAGATTCGGAACATCCGGCTCGAACAGAGTTGAGCCCGGTTGTTCCAGTCGTCGAGAATTAATGAAAGTTTTCATAAATTGTTCCTCAGAAGCAGTCTTAGATGAGATCTCTGCGTCTTTCGTTTGGAACGGCGTGGACATAGCACCCGGTGGATTCATGGGCCCTGGTGTGGGATATCATGATTCCTCTCGAGTTAGAGCACCCCATGGGGTCTTGAGCTTGTCTCGCACTGTTGCGAGTAGATTTCTCATAACTCTGTAGAAATTTCTCTCCTCTTTCTGCAAAGAGTTGTTCATCTTATCCATCGCATGAATTCAATACCTCTAATTTCTTCAGAATTTCTGCATCCTCTTCGTCGTCTGACACGTGAGTGCGTGATACTTGCACTTCCTCGTCCATACCTGCATGACCCCATATCATGGATGCCATACCAATGTCTGAAGAATTGATTCCGCGATCCGAAATAGATTGATAAAACTCAGAGAATAATTCATGAAGATCCGCCTGCAGTTTTTGCATGGCGGATCCATCATTACTTTTGGGTGGAATTACATTTTCTAAACAGCGCTCATATTCTGACAGCTAGTTTTAGTCTTTCTAAATCCTCACGATTCTTGACAGGCTTATTCTCGGCAGTTCTCCATGCGTTAGCCTTCCATTTTGGGTTCTATTCGGTTCCACTATTGTTGACGAACTTGGAATCTGTGTTTATTATTATTTTTTGCATGCCAGCCTCTTTAGCTTTGCATGTAGCTTCAATAGCTGCCTCCAGTTCGGCTGTGTTGTTGGACTGGCGATTTCTGGCAGGACGAGATACATTCGAAGGGTGATCTGGTCCAAGCCAGACTCCTATTCCTGCCCTAGATTGGTCACTTTCATTGTAGATGCAGACTCCGTCTATGAATACATCCTTGTAATGGTCAGGCACACAGAGCTAGGCTAGTGGAGGATGCACCTTAGCAGGTGTACTATTAGAGGGCGGCATTACCTTCTGAGGTATGCTCGGGTGTTCTTGATCAGGCAGCACACTATTTTATTTTCGGGAAACTGGGGGATCTGAATTTTCACTCTCCGAAAGCGAGCTTTATTCCTGCTGGAGGTAGATAACTTACCTCCGGGTCATCCGGATCCGTGTTTGCCATTAGCCTTCGTCTATGAGTATCTGTAATTCTAGTGTTTGGCGGTTGCTGACCAAAATTTGGTTTTGCTAATTGTAAGGAAGTCCTTCAAGATACCGATGGCTTTCTTCGGACATAAATGGACGGGGCATTTTGAATTCCCATGGACATCCTCAGATACTCAAAATGACCTTTAGGGGTTGAGAAAGCCGTTTTTCGCTAGTTCGACTGGGTGAGTTCCCATCTGATGGAATCCATTGGCTAAGTCGAGGACCGAGAAATATTGAGCCTTCCCCAAATTGTAAAAAATTTCAGTAATATTTGGTCAAGTCTAGGCATCTTCTATGACCTTCTCATTCAGGGTCCTGTAATCTAATACAACTATGAATTTCTGCTCTTCCGAGGCATCCATCTTCTTTCGCATCAACATTATGGGAGGATTTTAAGCAGATTTCGATTTTCTTATAATTCCACTTTTTAGCTATTTGCCGATCTAAGTGCGTGTCTAATGAGTCGTTACTTAAGCTTGGCGATAAGGTTTTTTCATGATGACTTTCTCGTCAGTTGTTAAAATTCGTTGCTGAACCAGGTTGGTGCAGGTGAGCATCTCACCGCTCAGTTAAAAAATATCAGAATAATTATCGGCCCAATTCGTTACATATCCTTTTTCCTCTAAAATCTTCAAGAAAGACGTAGGTATCATCAGGAAAACCTTCCTGGGGTTGGACTTCTACTTCAATGTCTTCAAACGTTGTATTGATGCTATAACACGGCACATTCCTCCCCGTATTGTAACTGCGGTTTCTCCGACATAAAGGCCGTTTGGAGTCTGTACTCGAGGGAGGTAGCCCTCGATTAAGTTTGCATTTTCACCTCAATGTCGATCGGTTTTCGGGTTCTGATTATAATTTTCCTAGTCCTTCAGAAGGGTTTCATTTGTGGTCTAAGGGTTTCCTCAGCTTCCCGAGATTCGTTATTTATAACCGGGAGTGGGGAGACAGGTCTGGAGCTAGTCACCAGGCTATTATGGTGAAAGGAAATTTGTGCTTACTCTTGCCTCAGATACGGCCTTCCTAGAATTCCGTTGCTAGTTAAAGGAAAAGTTTTTCTTACTCCATCAGAAACTACGAGTGTGCCCCGGATTGACAAACTTTCGAGTCCTCACTGTCCTCACCGGGTGCTTAGTGATATCAGCCAGTAACACTGCGTAACTAGGATAGAATTTTAAATGTGGTTTCGAAGCGCATGTTTCCACTAAATTTAGATCCGATGCAGGCTCAACGAGAAAAAAACCGTTTTTATTTACAAATTCGGCTAATTAAATTTGCATTACTGGGGAGTTTTCTTTTTTTTTCCCTGTTCGTAGTGTCCCATAGAGTTCGCCGGGTACGAACTCGCAGTTGAACGCTCCATCGTTGATTGACTCTTGGCCGCGTCCTGCCCAGGAGCCTGTTTGTAGTTTAAATTCTTATTGGGCCCCGGCAATGTCGGCATGGATGTAGTTTTTCCATACCCCTTCCAGGTAATACTTTGCAGGAGTTGATTATGAGGAAACTGAGACAGTACCGCGTGTACTTGGCCCAGATTACCAATGCCCTGGTATGAATTTTGCATCCCTAATCCTGGAAACTGTGCTTGCGGCGTCAAGAAAGAATGTTGAGCTGTCATAACCTGGTTTAGGTTTGCATAGTATTGCTGTATAAGTTGCGCGCCTGTAGCGGGGGTTGTGGG
>NC_046666.1:103452655-103488023 GCF_010883055.1 Belonocnema kinseyi | reverse complement strand
GCCGCTATCGTCGTGATTTCATAAAAAGTTCTTGGGCTTTCATTTTGTGCTTCCTTTTAATACTTTTAGCCCGAGTACATTTATCGAGAAAATGGACTAGGGAGTGGAGGGCTTCCAGCTCCCTCGCCGGTTTTGGTAATATGGAAAGATGAGGATATTGCATTATATTTATTGGCAGAACTTTGTCTTTTCTCTATGTGCAATGCATACTCGAGAGCTTCGCTGAGATCTTTGGGGTTCCTAATATCAACGAATCGAGAGTAGTTTGCATCTAATCTAGTCACAGGGATCAACATGATATCATTTGCCTTTTCTCTCCCATCTTATCTTTTATCCCTGACGCTCTCGCGATCCACGCCTTTTGATTTTCAAAGTACGGGCCTTATAAGCATAGGTTCAGTCGTCCTTGTTATAAACACAGCTTCGTCGTATACATCTTGGATGAACTCCTTTAAGGGTGAAGTTTTGACATTAAAGTCCGGTCTATTGTAGGTGCTGAACTGTAAGATCATGTTTTATAGCAGGCAATTCATGACCAGGCTGGCGTATAGACTCAACCCTGGATTATGTACGGTTAGGTTGGGGGCACTCTTCAAAAGGCTCCCTGCTCTATTTTAATTCAAGCGTTGTCCCGGGCCTGTCGCGGGGTTCTGGTTGACTGAGTGGTCCCCTCGATTCAGGAGTCCCATTCGGATAAGTCATTTTCAGCAGTTCCCCTTTTTCACAAAGTTCGTTTCAGGCCCTTTTTACCTCTCAGTTTCCCCCTTCTTTTTAAGAGGAGAGAAAGAAAAGAAAGGAAAAAATCTAATACGGGGATTGTGTTAAGCTTCTATTTTCCTACGTCTACGTTTAGATGGGATTATCCATACCTTCGCAGATTATTGTTTCAGCATGGGAATCTGTATCAGAATTTATAATCACTAGCTCTATACCTGTTTCCCTTTTGAGTTTTGCCTTTTCAGCCCTACGGATTTGTTTTTGCAGGAGATAAATATTGGAATCAAAAATCGTGCTGAAATCGTCCCAATTGGTAATTTCATTAAACTTGTTTCCTTCTCTTTCAGGAGGGGGTTCACAAATGTAATATTAACCGGCATGTTGCTTATGATACCACTTGCTAAAACAACACTGCTGACCTTATGTACAATCAACTTGTTTAAAAGAAAACTTTTCGCTCAATAAGACGAATATTCAGCCGCCATGATTCACTAGCTGTTTGTAATCCTCCTTTGTTTGAAAAACATCCAAATCGAACATTTTATTTCATTAATGAAAAATAGAATATTTAATTAGTATTCTCGAGGACAATCAGTCAATTAGCATGATTTGTTATCTGCTTGACGATCGATTGTTGGTTCAGTTAGCACGACTTACAGCTGCGTGAAATCCAGATCCCTCGAGAATATTAAGAAAACATAACCGTCCAATTCGTATATCTCATTCGTTTGAAATTCTTTAAAAAAAGATAGATCTGATAAACTAGCTTTATTTTTAAATGATAAAAAGAACTAATTGGTTAGTATTTGGTGGTTAGTAATAGCGAAGCCGGCGGTAATAGCGCAATCTATCCCTCCGCTGCCACCATCAGTTTGTTCCAACCCCAGTATAATATTTAACTTTCCTGTAATTTTTCCAAAAAAAATTCAACCAAAAAAACTATTGCCGTTGAATCCGGTGAGCGTTCTTGAGTTGAGGAGAAATCTACAAACTGAAATCAACCGTCATCTTTGGTCGAGGTTATTATTTTTTGGAGACTTATCCATCTACTCTCGTCCAAAAGATGATATTAGCTGATGCTCAGATGAATGAGCAATCCTTTACAAATATTTAAAATAATTTAGTAACTGTTAGCAAGGGTGGTCAGTCAATTAGCATGGTTTAATGGCTACTTGATGATCATTTGAAAAGGATTCAGTTAGCATAATTTTTATCTGCGTGAAATCCAGATCCCATCAGAACAGTAAAGTACATTTTTACGAACATTTAAAATATGTAATTTACTGTTAGCAAGGATGATCATTCAATTAGCATGGCTTAATAGCTGTTTGACGATCAATTTAAAAGGATTCAGTTATCATAATTTATAGCTGTGTGAGATCCAGATACCTTAAGAACAGTCAAGAATTTTTTACTCGACAATTATACTCACAACTATAACAATGATGAATTAACTTTAATTGAAAATAAAACCGGAACGATACCGGACTCATCATACGGCTTCACGAGACATAATCCTACCTTTAGAAAAGGGAGCGAGAAGGGTCTAACTTTTCTTATGCCCTTGCCTAATGGGCTATTTCGTCATTTGAATACACGCGCGCACACTTGGGTACCACGCGTGAGACAGCCTTCCCACTGTCGCAATTTTACTGGTTTTTTAAAGCCTGTTGCATAACTGACTTTAAACTGAGAGACTGAGACTACCTTAAAATCGCTTCATATCTCTTATGCTTTAACCCTTAAAACGTAAGCACCAACGTTAATAGTAATTTATCCTTTTTTTTAAATTAAATTCGCGGCACCGTCTTAGTCACTTTTTACTCGAATGGACGCAGCCTTCGTTTAATTTTAAGAAAAATGCACTTCGTTGTTCAAGTTTCGTTTTAACGTCTTGCCAGTGGTTTCAACGCGCCCAAGTCAGGAGACGGGAAAAGAAAACCCCGTTTTACACTTCTCTGTGTTTTTCGCTTTCAATGTCGCGGCGCCGTCGTTATCATCTTATATCGAGGACGCGGCCATTGCTTCAATTTCAATTGGAAAACGAAGAGCAAACCATATGCCGTTACGCGAGGTACAGCGGTCAGCAACTCGAAGGGCGCGAAACTCTTCTCGAATTCACACAGGATCTGAGGAAATACTACTTGCCCGTCACAAGTAACTCGTACGACTGTCTTGATGGATGCTTTTTGTCGATTTCCTTTCGGTGGTTGAAAGTGGGGAATTTCGATGACCAAGTTATTTTTTTGGTGTATAGGTTGGACAATATGAAAGTTGGACTTTAGCTTGATCGCTTAAAATTTGTTCTTCTCAGCAGCTACCTCTTCTCTGTTATCAAATTGTATTTCAATCGAACTGCATTCCGCTCAGGTTTCAGTTTGCAGTTTTTTTCAGTTCGCAGTGTCTCAGAAAATAATTTATTACGATATTTACTTTCGAAATCTAGTTTTTATTTCATGTGCAATTACTGCAGGTCTCACCTTTCAATTTATCGATGTAAATTTGTATTATGTGAGACCCCCTTTTCAAGTTGTTAAAAATGGTTTAATTCTGAAACTGCTCTTTGCCCCATTAAAATCTGTTCATTTTCAAGGAAGTTATAGCCGTCTCAAGTTTTCTCGTTCAGATGGGTGGTTTAAGCTGTGGAGAAATAAATTAAATAGGGTGACTGCGAGAGATCATCGAGTCTAGAAGGGTTAAGGAAGGCAGGAAAAAGGAATTGGGTTTCTGTCTTTCTTGAAAGAATAAAATTACGGCTTAAAATTTTTAACCTGCTTAAATCTCCTTAGTTTTAGATAGTTTGTTTTCCTTTTTCTTTAAATTAAAATTTAGTATTCCAATCAAATTTTACTATTTTATTAATTGTAGTTAAAATATTTATCTTCTTTAGCTTAACATTTTTTTGGTACCTGTTTTGTACGTAATAATATAAGATTTAATTAATAAGTATAAAAAGTGAATTATATATGTTTACAATAGGAACTCATCATAGCTAGTACTTTATGGGGTCATAAGGGCAGTGTATACGTGATTCTAGGAAATGCACCTCAATTCACCCGCGCATAACTCTGAAAGTATTCGCTCAACGGAAAAATGTTTCAGACGAAATTTGTAGAGATTTTAATCCGCTACATTTACGAAAAGAACTATTTTTGCGCAAATATAGTATGTTGTTTAAAATACTAAAATGAACGAAAATAATTGAAACGAACTTTTTCGGATTTAATGCAAGTTAAAAATACCTAGCGCCGCGGGTGAACTTGGTTTTTGATCATCACCTACGGACTACGTCAAAATTAGGAGATGGTGTAGTTTAAATTTCGTCTATTATACTTGTTGTCCTTAAACAATGACCGTGAGCATTGCAAGTGGCATTAATTGCCTCTGGGTGCTTTCTTAGATCTACGATATGTCGCTCCATATGTTTTTAGTCGCCTACTTCCTGATAGTTTAAGAAGTTTCTTACAATGCAACAGGTGTGTAATAAAACTGCTTTCTGAGCTGCTATCGATAACATAATTAATCCTGAATGTTCAAGATGTTCAAATGGTTGAGTTCATCTTGCGTGTTCATTGGCTGTAACTGAAATCACAATAGAGTCAATAAATGCATGTTCACATTCCTCCATATTGCCTTTACTTCATGCTTTAGGTCGCCATACTTATAAATCTTGGTTGTAAAGGTTGCCTGTCAATTCCGGTTAAGTGGACAATCAATGTCGATGATGTAGACTTCTTCCACCTTTTTTCTCATGCATCACGATGTCTGGTAGATTGGCTAGCATATAATTATCCGTCTGGGTAGTAACATTCTAATCTCAGATGTAATCTTCGTTTCGTAAAACGAGCACTGAAATATATCTAGAGAAAGACATTCATTCTATTAATAGAACGAGGTTTCGGGCGCGTTGTGAACCACATCTTGATGTAATACTTTCTGGCGATAACTTCTGGTGCTGACAATCGTGCCTTGAATCGCCTTACTATAAACTTGATGATTATCTAACGTTTTGGGGTGCTTGCCGTGGATAACTTTCTGTCTCCATTATATTTCTAATACCTCTATGGTTTCTACCCTGACATTCAAAGCCTCCTCTGAGGACAAATTCAAGGACATTTCTTCAAGATCCGCTTTACAGAGGGTGATGTAAAGCGCACACATCTCGCTTGCTGCTAAAATAGTCTCGCGACTGTATAACTTGTGACTTAGACGGTTTCTTCACATCTAAAAAGCCACTACCCTCTATTTCATGGTAGAACTACCCTTTCAATTGCCGAATTACACCAGTGCATTTGGTGATTCGTCATTTTGATGCGGATGGTTCTGTTTCACCTTTCAAGGTCGGTGTTCGACTATTTGATTAGTCCAAAGGAGTACATGAGAAGAGGGATGTCATTGGTGTTGATTGTCCTGGTCTTGCTTGCGGAGTTAAGAGAATTCTTTAAAACCAATCTAAGTCTTGTAATGAAGGCATTCTCTAAGATTTTCTTAACTATATTATGTTGAAAGCCACCATTAGATTCGAGAATACCCAGGTATTTATATGACTCAACCTTTGCCATTGTTACGATGTCATTTTCCTGTTCGTTCTCTAGCTCTGCGTTCCCTAATTCTCCTCTGGTTAAATGCACCGTTCTGCATTTATCTAGTCCAGACTTAATATGGATATAATCAGAAAACTGCTTTGCAACATCAATCACTTACTCTTTTTTGTCTAAAGTGACATATAGCTTGAGGTCATACATGTAGAAAAGATGAGTCAGTTGATGGCCCTTCTCATTAACATGTATTTTAAAGCCTTGCGACGTGCTGTTCAGTGTTTTTCTCAATTATTCCGGGCAAATTATACTCTTTTGACACGGCTGGTAGGGAAGCAAAAAACACAGCGGATGGCATTCTAGTACATTCATATGTATATTTGCATGGATCACGATCACCGCTGTTTAAATTTCACCACGTACTTGTAACGAATAAATATTAAAAAGTAAAGTTGAAACGAGTTCGAAAAATGAAATGTGGTAGGGATTATGGAAGTAATATATTTGTGCCTAAAAAATAAAATAATCTTTACTTTTTGTCAAATTAAGAATAGAAAATATATTTGACTTTTTTGCTATTCTTCTTTCTTCGTGATGTGACTTCTAAGGGTTTACATGACTTCCATTCCTTACAATACTTCCGCCTTCATATTTTATAAAATCTTATCCTTACTATTTACAGTTATTTACAACTAGTTACAGAAAATGTTACATCTAGATCCTTATTCCTGTTTTTTGTGATAACGCAATTTGATACTTCTTCGCGAACGAGTGAGCGAGCGATTGAAAGCGAGAATACAAGTGAGAGAGAAATAGAGACCGAGAACTCAACCGCAACTTAATTTACTAAGGCTACTACATAACCATTGCTAACAAATCTGTACGCTTTGATCTAAGCGGCTTTCATTTCCTTTTTCTTTCACTTCTCCTGTACCTCCATTTTGCCTCTTTTCACATGCATACTTTCACTCTTTCTCATTCGCTCCTCTAGCCCCCCCCCCCCAACACATTCTTCTACTCTTCCCCTAATCCGTCCTTCCCTAGAATCTTTACTACATTCTCTTTCCAGCTTCCTTTATCTTCCGTTCCTCTTCTACACGCTTCCCATGCATGCTGTCATATTTCGTCTTCCCATTCACAGATTCTGCACTTTCTGTTCTATTTTTTTCCCCCAATATATTCCTACCCTTGCCTCGTTTCCCAATCTAAATTTTGCTGTTTTGGCCTTTCTCTCTCCATACCTTTTCTAAATACTTTAGTATTCGTTCCTTTTTTATCATCTTGAAACATTTATTATATTTTGATTCCTCAATCATCTAATCATCTCAATCACTTTTCTTTCTTTCTATCCCCATATCTATGTTCCATAACCTAATACCTTCTTTTTTCTATTCGCCTATCTGTTTCATTCAAATTCATTTAAATTCAACTTTTTCCCATCTAAGTATTTCCGAAATCCTGTAAGTAAGCCCGCCATTCCTTAAGGGTGGCGACCCATGTAACACCTCAAAAATAAGGGTATATTTTGGGATTTTTTGGGGATGAAAAATATAACGAATCTTTCCAAAATATTTTTAATTATAAGGGCAGATGTTGAACATGTTTAGCTGGGAGTTGGGAAATTGCCCGCACTCTAGTTTCTCACAGATTCATCCGAAACGAAAAAATAAAAAAGTTTCTTGAAACTGTTTAAAAAATAATTGTTTACAAATTTTTGTCTAGTTCAGAGAGGTTCACACAGAAGACAATCATTTCAACTATAAGTGTATGCAAAGAGAACTCAATCGGTCAAATAGTTTTTGAGTTATCTTGCAGGCAATGTTGAAAAATGTGAAACCATCAACACTATATTGTCTTTGTATGCCAGTGTATATATCTTTTCGTACCCTATCCTAACTTCTCCCACCACTTTCCTCCTCATTTCTTCTCTTAAGTATGATATTAATATATTAAATAAACGCGGGTGCAGAGGACAGGCTTTCCTCACTCTTCTCACTAACCAGAAAATATCTTTTTCTTGTCCGCCTACCTTCACCCTGTTTTTTGTCTCTCCAAAAATTTCCGATACTTTCTTCATTAATCCCTTTATTCTCTTTTCCCAGATAACTTTTTCAATTTCACCTCGGTCTAATGAGTCAAACGCCGCCTTTAACTCCACGAACATTACTCTCATTGCCATTTTTTTTCTTTTAATCCTGTTGTTTACTAGATAGTTCAGAACATATATGTTGTACATCACCCCCATTCCTTTTCTTAACCCTGTTTGATTCGGTGGCTCAATCTTTTTTTTCGTCTTCTTTCTTCAATTAATCCAACAAAAACGTTAAATATACTGTATACAATGTTGGCATCAGCGTCTAATCCCTATAATGTTTAACCTCAACTCGTTTGTCTTTCTTCTCTATTGCTATCGCTACTTCGTCTTTTCATAAATCTGGTAACCCCTTTACTCTCTATACTCTATTACACATTATCCATGCCTATTCCTTGAGTTCCGTCACTTCATTTTTCCGGACTTAATTTGGAATCTCATCTATACAACGTGCCTTTCCATCTTTCATTATTCCTAAACCTGGACTATTTTTTCCCTTGTTATGTCCTCTTCCTTATCTCTCCCTCTACAATATTTTACTACTTTTAAAACGTTTCTCTCTACTTTACTTAGCAAATCCCTAAAATATGTCCTCCATTCTAATATTTCAATATCGCATAATCAATTCCCATCCCCCTTTCTCCTCCTAAACGTGTATATTCCCCTTCCTCATCTCCTACTAGATTTCTGTTTAAGATAACTATCACAACTCCTCCAAGCTCTTCAACAATTTCTTCCTATCCAAATTCAGGACTTAGTCTTTGGATTTTCTTCCTCTCTCTCCTCTCCATTCCCTTCCTCCTCAATCGCCTGTTCTCGTATTGAAATATCCACCTATTATAATCCTAATCTCTTCTTTATATGGAAGCTTCTATTGTGTTACCAGGGCTTACATTTTTCTTGTACCTTCTTTCCTATTCCTTTACACATCCCCAAACACTAAATTCGTTACAGCTTTAAGTACTTAGAGAACCTTTTTCTCTCGAGGTACTAGTCCTTCGACACTCCAGAGATCCTTGCTAGGCTAGTTTTTAGCGCATGGGTCGCGGGGGCTCTTCCAGAGTGTGAGGTGGGAATCGTACCCGGAAGCCGAAATCTCTTCCGTATATCCTTCCATCATTTCTTTTATCTCCTCTGCTTTATCCTGAATATCTCCGTTTACGTAAACCATCACTATTGTCCACTTTTTTTATCCCATCGTTACTTCTTTTACTAATAATCCTTCTTTTTTCCCCTCTTTTTCTTATCCTTCCCTGTTATACATTCGTTCTTTACTCCTATTACCATTTCTCTCATTTCTCTGCGTTTTTTATTCTTTCTCTTTGAATTTTGAACCTGCCATTAGTAACCTCCTGGAAACCTTTCCCCTTACTCTTTCCCATCCCTTTTCATCTGGCCACGTCTCTATCATTACTACTACGTCCTGCTGTTTCAAATTTCTCATAAACTTCCTATTCTTTCTCTCCAATTCAGCTATATTCCAGTTACAAATCCTCCATTTTTCAGTACATATGTTTCTCTTCTCCTTTTGTCTCTTACTATTTCATATTTTCCTATCTCCCGTTCCTTTCTTCCCTAGTTTCCCGGCACCTCATTTCTCACTACCTCTTCCCTTTCTTCGTTGCAAATCCAACCATACTCCTAGCAATATTCTGCCGTACTTAACCCACGTTTTTTCCCATACTTCTTTTCGCTTTCGCTATTTTCCTTAAACATATTATATATTTTCCTTTTTACCCATATCGAAACCTCCTCTATTTTCTCCTGACTTCCATATGACAATTACTTCTTTGTCATCATTTCCCCCTTCGGTCCCAATTTCTTTATTCTTACTAATACAATTTTTCTCTCTTCGCGTTTCCTTCGCGTTTTTTTTCCTACACTTCGGATTTCCTTTATCTCTAGTTTAGCATCCAGTGTACTCATGCAGTGCGACGCAATTTATGAATTTTATCTCTGCTCTAGGGGCCATTTACAAAATACGTGATCCATTTTTTAGGAATTTGTGGACCCCCCCCCCTCAGTATCCCAATCTTGGAAACTTTTTAAACTGCGCTTGCGTCGCGCTGACAACCCGATTGGTCACTGTTCGCGCGTTGATTTTGAATTATATAACTATTCAAATGTAATATTTATAATAAATAATTATTGAGAAATACCCAAATAGAATTCTCCTAATCCTAAAATAAAATTTAAAGTGAAAGATACAAAAATTAGATTTTAATGAAAAAGAGGTTATGAATTCTGAGTACAGAGAAATAAATCATTTTTCTTTGTCTCGATGATTAATCTCGTCTCTGTCGAGTTTTAAAATGAAATTTTTGTGTATTTTTGACAATAAGACTTGAAATAAAGTTACTAAAGACCTGAACTACAATTACTTATTGATCATTGTATGAATTTTATAAAATGTGTAATACTGTATACAAATAATCAAATCATATTTATGCTATTAAACCTATGCAAAAAGGCGATATAAAGAAAGTTATAAAAAGTCATAAAAAAGTCATAATAAAAAGTCATTAAAAGAGTTCTGATTTTTTTATTTTTGAATTATTTACGAAAAACTGTTTTTTTTCTTCGATTAAAATATTTTGAATTTTTTCACTTCAACGCTCAAAGAAATGGGTAGTTTTTAATATTTTGTGATAAAACTTATCAGGAATATGCATTATCGTGTTCTGCGACGGGTGACGATAGAGAAAGTTCAAAACGTTGCAAAAAAAATTGTTAATAGTTTTTTTCCGAGACGTTCGTGCACAAACAACTTCTAACGGTAATCCGCTACTCCAGCGTTAGGTACAATTTGTGTATCACAACCGAGTTTTTGTAATTAAATACACAGTAAATATAAAAATCATTGTTCAAGAAGTATAAAAAGTGGTTTCCAATGTATAAATTTATATTTTGGTACTAAATATAATAATTATGTTAGAACTCTCCGTATTAAAAAATAATTAAACAAATTTTTCCAAGAAATAATGTATTATAATTTATAAAATTCAAGTTTCCTTGTTTTTCCAAACGTTATTTTGGTGTTTCGTAGTATTTTTTCAAAGAATTTATGTCAATATTTTATAAAATTGCACTGTTTTATTTTATTCTGTCAGTTTTGTAAACAGCGCTTTCAAAAATAGTTGCACCAAAAATAGAATATTAATCAAATAATTATTTTCCTCCTTGATTCAAATTTTTCCATACACAATAATAATGTATCTATTTAATAATATCATCATTATCATTACTGCGATACTTAGAAATACATTTTAATTTTGTTTTTAAGATACTTTTCGTGTATATTAAGCAAGAAATAATTTATTAATTTATTATTACATACCGCATTTCTGCTACATTTAATAACATTTCTTTTCCACAAACTTTCATGCTTCTTTCGTTTTCTACAATTAGTAGAATTCAAATTATTTTCTATTTTGTAATTGGAAAACTTCACTATATTTTTAACATAGAATTTTGGCTATCTATGAGGATAATTTAATCGACCAACTTTTATACATCACATTATATTTTAACGACGTGCTCCGCTGATCGACACAGACTTAACTACACTGATATATTTCATTTTTGGTAAAGAAACAACCCTAGAAATGGCAACATATAAATATTTTCATTAGATAAAAAGAAATATTTATTATAGACCATGATTTTCCCTATTTCTCGTGTTTTAATTACAACACCTCGGCCGTCTGTGAGACACACTCGTACCTAATGCTGTAGTAGCGGATTGCCGGTCGAACCATAGTTTACGCGCGAGAAAACTAAAACATCAACAGTCTCTTAATTGCTATTCCAATTGAGCTAAAACTTTCCAGAAAACTTCCTTGAATCTTTCTGAACAACTTTCTCACTGACAGTTTTCGCTTGCTCAAAATTCACTCGACTCCCGAAACGTTGGAAGTGGTTTGTGCACGAATTATGCAACGTCTCTGAAAAAAAAATATTAACAATTTTTTTAATGAACATTTTGAAATTTCGCTATCCTCATCCGTCGCAGAACATGATAATACATATTTCTGATTAGTTTTATCACAAAATATTTCAAAAACTTCCCATATTGTTGCGATTTGAAGTGAAAAAATTCAGAATATTTTAATCGGAGAAAAAAACAGTTTTTCGTAAATAATTTGAAAAATAAAAAAGCTACGGCATTTCACTTGGCATTTAGCTTAGGACTGTTAGACTAAAACTCTAACCTCAAAATTCCATTGCCCACATTATTTATAAATATTACGAACTAAAATAAGAAGACCCCACTCCCGGAAAACTTAAACGCGTGACATTTTGAAAATTCTCTGATTTCTCGACTAATTTTACATTTCAAATCATTTATATTCAAATACCAGCATTTCAATCTTATTATATTTTTATCAGAGAATATTTTATAAACGGAATAAAACAGTGTTTCATATATAAATTTAAAATTTTCAATTGTATTAATTTTTTTCAAATAAAACAAAATAGATTTTTCTACTGTAAAAGACAACTCTTTAACAATATACTGTAATGTTCAATAAAATAATTGAATTTTTAACATGATAGTTGAATATTGAACCTACAACAAAAGAAAAGAATTTTTAAATCAAAAAGACAAATCTCTAACCAATAAAGGTTTTTTACTAAAAAAAATATCACTGTTCAACAAAAAATTAATTTTTCACGAAAGTGATGCATTTTTACGCAAAAAAAGGAAATTACAAACTAAAAAATTATTTTCTACAACAACAAAAACGGGAAATTTTGTGTACAAAATGTCAATCTGAAACAAATGGAAAAGTTATATTTTCTGTTAAAAAAATAATTCTCAACAAAAAAAAAGAAGAATGTTCCACTAAACAGTTAAATTTTAACCAGACATAAGCCTTTAATAAAGAAAAATTTCACAATGTACTTTAACTTTGACCCAAGTAGTTTAATTTTCAATTTAAAAAGATTAATTTTCAACAAGATAATTAAACTTTTAACCAACGAGAGAAGTTTTTAACTTAAAATATAAATCTTTAACAAAAAAGTGATTTCTTAACAAAGCGATTTTCATACAAAAAATGAAATTTCTTTTAAAACAGAGAAAGTTTCAAATCAAAAAGATAAATTTTCAAAAAATAGTTGAATTTTCGGTTGCTAAAGATTTTAGTCGAGTTTTCACGATCAAACTATGAATTTTTTAACCAGAAATAATTTTCTACCAAAAAAGTTAATTTTCGATCCAAAAAGACGAATTTTTAACTAAAAAGGATCATATTTTAACCAAATTGGGGAATTCTCTACCAAATAGTTGCATTTTTATCCAAAAATATCAATTTTGTACTGAAACAGATGAATTTATAATAAAAAAGAAATTTTTTTTATAAGTGGAACTTTCATCCAGAAAATATTTCAGATCATTTTTCAACACCAAAAATATAGATTTTTTACGAAATAGTTAAGTAGTATAATAGCTTAATTTCTAACCAAACAGTTGCATTTTTATCAAAGAAAGATTCAATTTCTGCTAAAACAGGTAAACTTTAAAATAAAAAAAAAAAACTTAAAAAAAAAGAGTTGAATTTTCAACCGAAAAGTCATCAAAAAAATACAATTTTCTATCCAATATGGCTGACACACAGGGCTAGATGTATGGAGGTACAGCAATAACCAAGTGTATAGATCCTAACTGTACTTTAAATTTATTTCGTATTTAAAAAAGCAGCATCTAATGAAATAATAAAATGGCACCTAATCCTAATTAAAGAATATTTGTCCTAAGCCTGCGCCACGTTATACTACTCGACACCAGGGAAGGCTACACACGTATTAATATTCTCCATTCGTTGGCGCCATCTGTTGGATATCGCCGCGACTAGCATTAAAATTATGCCATGATATAATTTTAATTCGTTATATTAAAAAGATGTCACAACATAATATAAATTCGTTGTTTAACTATGTCAAAGTATAATGAAAATGAAATGAATTAAAATTATGTTGTGGCATAATTATAATTCAACATAATTTTAATGCAACGAATTAAAATTAGCCTTCGAAGCAATGGAACAACGAGGTAAAACTATGCCGAAGTATAGTTAAAAGGAAACGAATTAAAATTATGTCACAGCATAATTCGAAAAAATTGTAAAGTACTTTAAATTTGTTCGTTAACAAAAAAAGAAACAAGCTATTATTTTTATGTTGTTAACATAATAGTAATACGTTACACTATTATTATGCTGGAACATAATTTAAATTCATTTTTATTTCATTCATTAATATGACACTACATTTTCTTGAGCCATTTAAAAGGAAAACGGCTTGCCATAGAACTGTGTGTATTTGACCACTTTGTTATTTTTCAGGTTTTCACATGGTTATTTTCTGGATCAAAACAGGATCAATCATTGCGTATAGAATTAATTAACATTAAGCAAGAAATGAATCAAATTTCCATGATTGATGAATTTCCAAAATACGCAAAACTACAGCGTAAATATAATAAGTTGGAAAATGAGCTGAAAAAAAGAGGTATGCAAATATATTTAATCGGACTTAATTTCTAACATCTGACATATTCAGAATCACTTCGAAATTTGTATCCCAGTCCATTTCGAAGCAAATTTTTATTTCTTTTTAATCTGTGCATCAACTTGGTTTTGTTTACGGATTGAAGATTGAAAAATTGCATTTGATTGAATGGGATCGGATTCATGAAAGCCAACTTCACAAGGGAAAAAATTTTTTAAATGTAGTTCATATTTACACCTACGGATGTTGTGAACTTACTTGATTATTTTATCTTTTTCAGTCAATAATCGTGTGGCTTCCAGAATGAAAATACATGTTACAATCACTTCTATTACCTACGCTCTTAACGTGAGTTGATAAGGTTTCATAATACTTAACATAATTATTTACCGCATGTGTGTGTGTGTGTTTTTGTGGTCCATTTGTATAGTAAAATTTTGTTTTGAAAAAGTCGCACAATAGCCTAAATGGTTCCTTTTATGACCGATTTCATATGAAATCTGGCAGTCTGACTCCGACGATGCCACGGAATTGTTTGGAGCTGAAATGTATTGTTTCCCAAGCAAAATATGACACCCGTCATTTTTTTACATTTTTTTTATAGATTTATTGCAATATAATAAACATATCCTGTGAGTTTCGTCCTCGATTAACTATTTCTTCTTGTAAAAATGGTATTTTTTGGAAATTAACTGTTTTTTAAATATGTATAGGTAACTCTGAAGTTAATTACAAATGTTCTCGATATAAAAACAATTGAATGCACTACAAGAAGAAACTGAATTACGGAAAAATAGAAAAAACTATTTAGTGACATTTCACCTTTGGAAATATCTGGAGTAAAAAAAATCGTGTTAAATATGATTATGGTGTTCGATATAGTTGTTCAGTTTTATTTAATTTGTTAAGATAAAATGGCGATTACTTTCAAATCAATTTATTTTAGTAAGCGAAAAAAATATCTTGACTTCGAAACTATTCACAAGAAAGTGTCATACAGCAATTCTAGTGGCCCATTTGTACAGCTTCATGAGCTGTTTGTTTTTTTGTTAGGGCCTTTTTCCCAAAAAGAAGAATCATTCCAAACGACAGTGTTTGTAAGAATTGTTACTGCTGAATTATTGGTAAGTTGCGCGTGTATACAAATCAGGCAATTACGCCTAGTCAAAATCCATTAAATATCAAAGAAAGGTCCCAAAAAAACTATGTTTGCAAAAAAAGAAAACAGCTAATACATGCATTTATGAAATTGACGACCGGTAAGTTTTCAAAAATTTATAATTCATCATTGCCAAAAGAAAAATGCTCTCCTTGCGACGAATAGGTATTTAATTTTTAAAAAACTTTGAAAACTTTACAAATGCACAAGATAAGACATATAAATCCAGGAAATTTTCGATTAAAAAAGGAATATCTTACACTCCTGGCCTACACAATGGATATCCTGTGAGTGATGTAGAGGTGCTATTAGCATTAGAATATTATTTAAGTGATCACATAGATTGCACCAGAAAAAGTCCAAATAATAATGATGTAATCTCAGTTAAGGAAAATGATGATAGAATTAAAAAAGTAAAAATATATTTAACTCGAAGTATTAGTGATATATATTATTAGTGAATAATGTGCTCGATGGATTCGTTCGTATCTACACATAATCTGCACCGATCAACCACGTCTTGATTCAACACGTGTTTACGATAATTCCTGGTACTAACAATCTTGTCTTGTATTTCAATGACGAATCCGTCCGTCTCTGGATACAGAACACCCTTTCTGAGTCAAATATTGGATGGCTCACTATCCACTTCATTTTGATCTAACGTTTTGGGGCGCTCGCCATGGATGGTTTTCTGCCTCCATTGTATTTCTGATTCCTCTATAGTTTCTGCCCTGATATACAAGGCCCCATCTGAGGACAAATTTAAGGGCGTATAGATAACGTCCGCTTAACAGATGCTATTGTAAAGCGCAACATTTCATTTTCTGTTAAAATAGTCTCGCAACTGTATAACTTGTGACTCACACAGTTTTTTGACATTTACAACACCCCTACCCCCTAAACTTCGTGGTAGAACTACCCTTTTATTCGCTGAATTTCTGTGGTGTATTCGATCCTTCGTCATTTCTACGAGAACAATTCTGTTTAACTTTTTAAGGTCGGTGTTAGACCATTTTATGAGCCCCAAGGAGTACGTAATTACAGGGGTGGCATATGTGTTTATTGCCCTGATTTTGTTTGCCGAGTTGACAAAATTCTTCATAATCAATCTGAGTCTCGTAGTGAAGGCAGTCATTAGGCTTGTCTTAACTATCGTATGCCGAATACCCTTAGATTCAAGAATATCCAGATATTTATATGATTCGCCTGCAGCCATTGCCTCGATGTCATTTTTGAACTCGTTCTCTAACTCTGCGGTCCCTAATTCCCCTCTGATTAAATGCACTGTTATACATTTATCTAGTCCGAACTCTATGTGGATATCATTGGAAAACTGTTGCATCGATCACTTGCTGCAGATTCTGGGCTGAACTAGCGTACAGCTTCAAGTCATCCACGTAAAGAAGATGGGTCACTTGATGACCATCCTCATTAACATGAATTCAGAACCCGTGAGATATGCTGTTTAGTGTTTTGCTCTATAGATTCAACGCTAAACGGAACCATAGTGCGCTGAAGGAGTCTCTTCGGAATATACCCGTCGCGTTCGAGTTATCCTTGGTTGTTCATGATCAAAATACATGATTCTTGTACCCCAGAGTCCTATCGCATGGCTTAGAAAGTCAATAATGCTTGGGCAGATTTTGTAAAGTTTTAAGACTTCAAGCAAATAGACATACATCACAGAAGGAAACGCTTGCTTGTAGTAAATGTATGCCATGTGTAAGTTCTTTTGATGCTTACGAGCTTGAGTCATGACAACAGCGTCTATAGTCACTAGATCTTTACAGCCTCGCGAGTTTTTACAACATCCTTTTTGTTCTTCTGTAAGAATGTCATTCTCGTCGCAATGAGAATATACCTTATCTGCAATGACAGCTGTAAGACATTTATAAATTTTTGGATGACAGGCTTTCGGTTAAAAGTCAGATAGATTTTGAGCGTCTGGTTTTTTTTGGCAACATATACGTTGTACTCTGGAGCATAAAGCCTGGCATCAGATCTAGGTGTTCAATGATCTTCTGAAAACACCTTGCCAACGCAAGATGCAAACTCGTCAGGTCTTGTACCAGAAGTTGTGGACCATGTGCGTAGCTGGAGCTTTCCAATTACTTGCCCTTTTCAAAACCGCTGAAACATCTAAAGCTGTGATGTTTGTTAGTTGCATTTCAGGGTTATTGCTTGCCCATGCTTCCTCCAGTTTGAACCATGCAGTATCCACATTTTGCATCCGTCCATTTTCCCCAAACACCCGACCAGTAGTTAGTCAAATCTTCCAATTGAGGGACTTCGGTGTCTTGCTGGTTATTTGGCTTTACTCTCAGTTCACGATAGAACCTTCTTTCACCTGTCTGAAAGTTTCGATTTTGTTGCCTTCGTGCACTACTTTTCTTGTACCGATGCAGTATTGCAGTAAGAACATCAAGTCCCTGTCGTTGAGAGTCTAAAATTTCATCCAATATTGCTGGTGTTAATGACTCGATGTGCCGAGGGTGGATGATTTTAGTAACATGGTTTATCAGCTTTCTGGTTCTATTTCCTTTTTTATATTGAGTTAATCGACCCAATTTGAACCTTACTTTGCTGACATCCATATCCAACCTGATCTTCCATGGTGGATCTCGATCCCTTGCTGAGACAAAAACTGCATTTGTAGGCCTAGTTTTCCGGCCCAATGTTCTAACGGTTGCCACAGCTGCAAGGTATATAAGGGTTTGCACTTCTAACGCAGTTTGTGCTACGTTCAAATACGTAGGTAAAACCTTGCTGTCGTTTTTCTGGGATTTTTCTATCTACATCATCGTTATTAATAGCCAGATGTGCTTCTCATGGATCCGGTACATGATGTTCATTATCCCTTGTACCTATGCCTACAGCAACGATCAACTGTTCGTTCTCCACATCTTCCAAGGCGAGTTCATTAATAGGAAGCTGCTGTTCCACTTCCATTTTGATAGCAGCTATTTCAACAACCGAAAGCAGTTTGTTTACAGATATTGAGCGTTTTTGATCTTCCAGATTCTGCTCATTTATTTTTGTGGCTAGCTCTGGGTATTTAAGTAAGAAGAGTCTATGATGTTCTCTCCTCACCCTTTGCCCACATTTCTCTGCCAAAAAATAAATGCACATAACATCTCTGTTCATATGGTATGTCCATTTTCGTCGCTTTTTTGGTTCCTGAACCTCTGTTTCTGCCTCTTATTGTATAAGGCCATCCACCTCTGGAGGATGTGGTGGTGTTGGATCATCAATAGGTTGAGGTAGAACTTCAATTGCTCCTGCTTGACCGTTTGACGCGGCTTCTGCTAAGTGATGTTTATTGCCCTCGTTTTTTCCCGCCAAATCAACCTGTTGTTTAATCTCCATTGCTCGGTCTTCTGTAACGTGTAGATAAGTCTTGATCTCCTTCACCTCAGCAATAAGATCTCTCAGTGCGACTGTATGTATATTAGGATACTTTGCAGCAAATTTCGTTCTTAAATTGTATCCTTTTTCCATTTTCGTTTCAAACTTCTCACTTTCGTAATAGAGAGGCACCAATTCCTCTTTCATTGTGGTATCCCAATTGATGCTCTCCCATGGTATTTCTGTCGAGGCGTTTGGCTGTAAATAGCTAACGCTAGCCAAAGCATCCTCAGCAGGCACAGTTGATGTTGCACTGCTTACCAGTTGTCGCAGATTTTCTTCCTTGCCAGCTGTTTGGTTAGTGAGATCTGCCTGACCATCTCGCAGCTCACCATCGCCACCGTCTCGCATGCTGTGGCCCCTAGCTGTGGCTCCAGTGGCATCACGACGATCCTCGGGAAGCGACAAGCGTTTCAAAATCTTTAACATGCTCTCCATTTTTCATGTATGTGTTTTGGTGTTCTACTTAGTCCCTCTCTTCTTCGCTATCAGCCCATTTATCATGGGAAACCCTATCAGTAGCAATGCTACTGCCAACATTGCCGTCAAAGTCATGAGAGGAAAGTTGAAGCCCTACCGCGACATCAACGCGGAACACCTTCGGTAGGGGGATTATTGTGGTAATTTTTTCCCAGGCTTAAGATGTTTACTGTCAAACATGTCGAAGGCATTTTTGGTTAGAGTTGGATGTTATTTTGATTATTTAACACGGGCCTGTCCCGGTATATATCATCAATCACGGACGCATAATGCAATCATGTGATCTGATGATAGCAGTGTGCCCCGACATCTTGGACAAAGTCTGGTTACATAGCAAAATTTCTAGAGGCACCGGCTCATTTTGCTTTGTCAAAAATCATTCTAGATTACTGAAATCACAAATAAAACAAATCTCTTGAAAACATAAAGTTGCTCATGATAATCTAAATGATAATTGCACAGTTATACTTACCACAGAAGAAGAAAACATTAAAAAATTAAAAAATTATAAAGATAAAGAGACGGTTCAGTTTGCAGTATATGCTAATACAGAGTGTTTGTTAGAGCCAGTCACCAAAATTCAAGGAAATGCTTATCAGAAACATATACCTACAAGTGTTGCTTATTACACAAAATGCAGTTTTGATGATTCACAATCTGAACCTCAAGTTTATCGTGGAAAGGACTGCATCACGTGGTTTGTCAATGAGTCTAAAAAGTTAACTGAGAAAGTAGATTCTTATTTTTAAAATCCAGTACCAATGGAACTCTTAGATTAAAGCAGGAGCATGATTTTTAAAACACAAAAGTTTGTCATATTTGTGAAAAAGATTTCAACAACAATAACGTTAAACATCCAGGCCAACACCATTTCACAGGTGAATTTAATGGCGCGGCCCATGACAAGTGTAACGTAAATTACTAAAACTTACATATAATTCCCACAGTATTCCATAATTTATCTGGTTACGACTCTCACTTTATTGTAAAAGAATTAGCAACAAATAAAGAAAAAAATATATATCCTGTAAAAAAGGGTGCAAATACAAAAGTTAAACTGAGATTTATTGACTCTTTTACATTTATGCCAAGTACCCTATCCAAATTCGCTTCAAATCTTAGCATTGATGAAAAATTAACAGTAATAAAATATTTTAAAAATGGTAAAGAATATGATTACGTTGATAATTGCCAAAAATTAGATGAAGATTGTCCACCAGCAAAGGAGGAATTTTATTCTAAATTAAATGACGAGAGTATTTCAGATAAAGATTACTAGGCAGTCTGATAAGTCCCTGAAAAATGAAACACGGAGACGTTTTTTTGGCCAAAGTCGGTTTTATTTTTCAACATACTCTCCTTTTAGGTCGATACAGCGAGTCCAACGATTTTCTAACTTTTTGATACCGTTCGAAAAGTACTCGATCGGAAGATCTCCAAAATACTCCTCAGTTTCAGCTATAAGCTCCTCATTTGAGTAAAAACGCTTACCGGTGAGCCATATCTTCAGGTTAGGGAACAAGTAATATTCGCTGGGGGCCACGTCTGGTGAATACGGTGGCTGAGGAACCAATTCGAAGCCGATTTCATGCAATTTTGCTTGTGTAACTGAGCATGAATGAACAGGCGCATTGTCGTGATGATAAATGGTTTTTTCTTCTTCAAATGCGGTCGTTTTTTGGCGATTTCGATTTTCAATCGGTCCAATAACGATGAAGAGTATGCTCCGGTTATGGTTTTACCTTTTTCCAGATAGTCCATGAATATTATGCCATGTGCATCCCAAAATACGGAGGCCATAACCATTCCGACCCATTGTTGCGTTTTTGGACGCTTCGGAGCACTTTGGCCCGGTGGAACCCACTGTTTTGCCTGTTGCGTTGACTCAGGAGTGTAGTAGTGGATCCAGGTTTCATCCATGGTTATGAATCGGCGCAAAAACTCGGTCGGCTTACGCGAAAATAATGCCAAATTCCGCTGGGAAGTTGTCACACGAATTCGTTTTTGGTCCACTGTGAACAAACGCGGCATCCATCGCGCGCAGAGCTTCTTCTTGCCCAAAACTGAATGCATGATATTGCCCAAACGTTCCAATGATATGCCTACAGCATTAGCTACCTCTCTCAATTTCACTTTGGGATCATTCAACATCATATCATGGATTTTTCGACATTTTCTGGTGTAGTGACCTCTTTTGGGCCCAGATCGTCTCGGATATCGTTTTCTTGCGAAGATAGTAGTGTTGGATCAAAACTCGAAACTCAGATTTTTCCATATTAAAAAAAAACTCGGAGGTTAGTTGCTTCTCACTGCTGTAACTGGTAAATGCGTAAACATAAATGGCTGAAGTTTTGACAGGCGTCATTTGAAGGATCAAGCTCGACGAAAATGGTTCACATTAGTGAATACTAATGCCATCTCTTAGAATTTTCAGGTAATTATCAGACTGCCTAGTATAATGATGCCTGCAAGGTTTAGGCAAAATTTAATTTAAAAATGTTAGGTTAATATTCATATTTATATTTCAAAAATGATGTTTTTCTCTTGGCAGACATTTTTGAAAGTTTTAGATTTCGTTGTATTGAAACTTGCAATTTAGATCCGTTGCACTACTATACAGCACCTGGACTTTCCTTTGATGCTATGTTGAAGTATACTGAAATTGAACTCTACCTATTAACAGTTGTAGAAATGTTATTACTTATTGAAACTTCCATCAGAGGTGGTGTGTCTTAGTGTTCCAACAGATATGCAAAAGCAAAAAATAAATTCATAGGGTTAGATTTTAATCCATTGGAACCGGAATTTTACATCACTTATTTTGATAATAACAATCAATGCGGCAAACTTATGAGTCAATATTTACCGTATAGTGATTTATAATGGTTTGCCAATTTTGAAAACGAACCAAATTTCTGCAAGATTCCCTATGATTCAGAAATAGGTTATATTTTTGTAGTAGATTTGGAATATCCTGAAGAACTCCATGATTTGCACAAAGACTTGCCATTATGTCCAGAACATTGTATGCTTCCTCTTCCGACATCTAAAATTCTGCAATTAATAACAAATTTGAAATCAAAAACGAATTACTTTCTCTATTATCAAAACTTAAAACAGTATTTAAAGTTGGAGATAAAACTTACTAAATTCACAGAGTTTAAAAATTTAAACAAAAACGATGGTTAAAGGACTATTGACTTGAATACTAACTTGCCAAAGCAGGCAAAAAATGAATTTGAAAAAAATGTGAACTCATGAACATCTGAATCTTTGGTGAAACCATGGAGAACGTAAGGATGCACAAAGATGTTAGGTTAGAAACAAAGTGGGGAGGAAAATGGGGTGCAAAAGCTTTGATTGCTAAACCAAACTTTCATAGCTGCACTATATTTGGTGAGGACATGGTGATCATTGAAATTAATGAAACTAAAATTAAATTTAATAAACCAATTTATATCGGATTCGCTGTTCTTGACATTTCGAAAATAATGATTTATGACTTTCATTATAATTACATGAAGGAAACCTTCAATGACAAAACAAAATTACTTTATACTGGCACAGACAGCTTGACTTACCACCCTACAGTTCGAAATTTTTTTGATTATATTAAAAGAGACTCATAAAAATTTAACACTTCAGACTATCCACCAAATAATGCCTATGGAATTGAATTACTGAACAAAAGGGTCTCGGGTCTCATGAAAGATGAATGCAGCGGAACAATTGTAACTGAATTTGTTCTGTTAAGATCAAAATGATATGCGTATAAAGTTTTGGGGGATGATGAGGGAAACCAGAAAGCTAAAGGTATTAAAGCATCCACATTAAGGACAATGACGTTTGAAGCCTACAAGAAAACTTTGTTACGTTATCAAACTCTTATTCGGCCTCAACGGTTAATTCGAAGCCGAAAACATGAAGTTTACACGATTAAGCAAAACAAGATTGTTCTCAGCTAGCGAGATGAGAAGAGGATGCAGCTTCCTCATGCAACCGACACACTTCCATGGGGCTATAAAACTCAATCACAGGAGACAATGGATGTGGATAAAAACTAATGTTCATAGGTACAGAGAGACCTAAGACTAGTGTATAACCTTTTAATGTAGAAGATATAATCTACAATCTACATATTGCAGTAAATTAAATATATATAATTGAAAATAGCAACAAAAAGAAGTATATATGTAAATTGGAAGAACTCGAAAAACTGTACAATTGTTAGGAAACTTAAAGTTATTATAAAGAAAAGAAAATTAATTGAATCTAAATTGTTTTTTTTATTTAATGCAAACTGAAAATCATATTTTTTAAGGAAATTTACTTCTAATTGAAAAATGCAATGAAAATCATTTTCTTAAACTGATATAGCTATCGGATGCAACCTGATCCAGCAGACAGAATATTGCAATGTCAACGATATTCACCGACAAATCATTGGCTTTTCTACTATTCGCACTTATTATTATAAGGAGAAGGAACTCTGAAAAAACAACATAATTTTCTTTTCATTAAAAAAATTTTTATTTCCAACAGAAAAAACGGTACATTATACGTAAAAATAAATAGATTATAATTTTGTATGTGTGTGTGGGCAACTAAACTATTTCTACTTGGTTAGAGTAGTTTTACATTAGTCAAATTGCAATTATCAAAGTTGCTAGAACTTTTAATAGTATTATTTTTTCTGTTTCTTTGAAATCCTAATATAACAAATCTCGGTTTTTCCAATTGCGTTGAAGTTTTTACAGTCCAAACATGGTTTGAAGTAGTTGGAAGTCGAGAACATTCATACAGTTCCCAAGTTCGAAAACTTATTGGATTAGGTAGATCTTTTTCAATATATTTAAGCAAGTGAAATTTTCGTGAATCTAACAATCTAACACTAGACAATAACCACTCTATTTTACTAATTTCAATTTTATACTGCTCAATGGGAGCAATATCTATTGCATTGATTTCATATATTGCTTCTTCAAACAAATGACAGATGACATTAGAAACTAAAATTGTGTTTATAACTGGTGCTCCATCAGTTTTTACGATTCTTCCATGTACGTGTAGAAAACTTTTGCTCTGCAGGAGATAATGATCTTGATTTAGAACTGCAATTCTAATCTCATTTGAAGCTTGATGAAGCATATGACTGGTGTGCATGTACTTGAAAATGAGCGATCGATTCGTCAAAAATTATGAAAGTTTAAATACTTAAAATTTTCCTTTTCATGACAAAACAATTAAGCGTCGATATACAAAAATAGAGATGCAAGGGGAAAAAATTATGAATAGTGTGCACTTTTTGAGCATTGCTGTACGCATTTATTTTAATTATGGATACAGTTTGGTCAGATTCATGATGTTTCTTAGGTTTCAATATTCTTCACGTAAATCTCAATGAACTTGCAATTGAGTCTGATTTTTCAAAATTCATACCTCGATTGCAATATATTTTACTTCTTAAGGGCATGCTCTTTGGTGACCACGTGACCAAACCAGTCCCCGGTTCTGAACATTTTTTTCGGGGTTCACTATGTCCAAAGGCAATGATATATCGCTCTCAAAGTTTGAAATTTAGGAATTAATAAATTGCGTTTGTATATTTAGTTTGAGTAATAATTTTGAAAAAAATTATCCGAGAAAAAGTAAATATGCAATAGTATGTTGCATTACAAGTGGTGAAACGCAGTGATTGCAGCGAGTTGTAAAGCTTGCTGCCCGAGCGAAGCGCGGGCTGCACTCACATGAGTTGCGATGGTTGTGTTGCATTCAGAGTAATACATATTATTTTTCATAGCAAATCTATTGAAAATTCGAGTTGACGTACATACTTGCAATTTGGACGCGCATAAGACTGCATAAATGTTCAATGTGACATATCTATTAAGAATGATCTGAATGTATACATTATTGTTATTGATTTTTTCGAATCGATTAGTATCGATTCAATTACTGACCTTAAATGAAACTTTAAAACTTAAAAACTTTAGAACTATGAAACATTTTTAAAACTCTTATTGTACTAAAATGAAGAAATTATCTTTAATTTTTGTAGAAATTGACAGTACAATTCTGAATATTGATGAATGGTTGACCATCGTTTTTGGCAACTGTCAGAAGTTGAGAATTGGTGCGCGATATCTGAAGGATGGAATTCGAAAATTCGTTTTCCATTCCAGAATTATCATGGCCGGGTCTCATTATTGTCGAAGTTACAGTTCTCGCTTTTTTCGTTGGAGGATTTGAATCGTCGTTTCTAGATGAATCCAAAGTAAAGTCACGCATTATTAAATTACCCACCATTCTTTTATTCGAAATGGAATCCTTCAATGTATCCTGTAAATCAAGATTTTTTAAATTTTTGAACATATTGATCTACAAGCCATACGATTCAAACTTATATTCACCTTCAACAACCACGCGTAATTTCCACCCGCCATGACATTGAATGGTTCTGATGTCCACTCCGGTGTTTGCCAATAAAGTTGCGGAAGTCCTCGGGAAACTATGCTCCGTGTATTTTTCAGGTTTCGATAATTTGAGATGCTCCGCAATGATTTTTGGTGAGGAGGCAAATTTGTTTTTCAGCCACCTGAGATCCCAAAAATCATTGTAACCTAGGAAAAGTTATTAGTGTAGGAAGTGATTGTGAATGTTAAATTTTTTTCTACCAAAAATATTACATCATTGTTATTGAAGTTGTTCATTACTACGATTTTTTTTAATGTAACATTTAATTGTTTCGTTTTTAATATTATTCGAATTCTAGGAATTTTTTTTGTTTTTTTTGTCATTTTCATTTTTCATAAATTTTGAACAATCATTTTTTAAATATTTATATACTTTTACCTTTGCTGTCAAGTAAATATCGTCTGGTGCTTCTCAAAAAAACTTTTCGATGTTCTGAGATTCAAAAGCTTTCGATTTTATGCTTCGGAAACCGATTCTCTTCCTTTTCAAAAATGAAATCAAACGCGAATATTTGCTTATGTCCTCTCTCTCTCCCTCTCCCCCCTCTCTTTCTCTCTCTACCCCTCCCCTCTCGTCGGTTTTAATTCTGTTCCCTGATCTATTACTTTTCTTTTAATCAGATTTTCTAATTGCACTTGTTGTACTTCATTCAACTCTACCTTCAGAAATTTCCTCGCAAAATTCTAAATTTTTCTTCTTTTCTATTTTCACGCGCATAATATTATTATTTATTACCGCATTATTTCTAAGAATTGAGGAGTTCTGGACAATAAGGCGACAGGCGCTCGAGAATGAGTAAAAGTATTGTCCAGGCTGTGACGTCAGGTATCAAAAGTGAAATTCGAAATTTGAAAAAACCAAACATATAGTTAGATAGCTCTTGAAAAATGAACCTGAGTCTCCATTTACATTTTTTCTCTCGGGCTGTAAATTTCCCAGTAAATAAATAAAAACTGACTTTTTTAAAATTGAAAAACCATGTTTTTCACATTCAACTCGCCGTAAATAATTCGTTTATCAAATATTTAACCAATTTTTTTTAGTTTTATTCATAACACTCTAGCAGAGACTACAGGGTCTCAAAAGGAACAAAAGTTAATTTGTAATGTTTTTTTTAAATCCGAATGAAAAAACACGTTTTTAGACTTTCACATTAAAGGAGTGAGCGAGGAAGTTTGAGCTACAGCAAACTTCAAGCGAACGAATTTTCCGCCAATGTATTGGCCAACTTTTTGGAAAATCTCAATTCAATTCCATGTTTAGTTTCATAATTGCAGCGAGTTTATTACGAGCTTGCGACGCAACACCACAGGATTTTTCAGGGAACGCCACCGGAACGCTGACGAGTGCGTGCGAGTGGACAAAACAAAGGATGGGCAAGGACGATGTTACAGGCTTCAGGCGGCGTCCCCTGAAAAATCCTGTGGTGTCGCGTTGTGAGCTCGTAATAAACTCGCTGTAATTATGGAACTTAAAATCTAATCGAGTTGAGATTCTGCAGAAAGTTGGTCAATACATTGACGGAAAATTCGTTCTCTTGAAATTTTTACGTAGCTCAGCCTTCCTCGCTCTTTTTTTTAATGTGAAAGTCTAAAAACGTGGATTTTTATTCGGATTAAAAAAACACTACACATTAACTATTGACCCTTTTTGGACGCTGTAGCCTCCGCTAGAGTGTCACGAATAAAACTCAAAAAGAAACTGGTTAATTCGTTTATCAACGAATTATTTACTGCGAGTTGAATGTGATAAAATATGGTTTCTTCAATAAAAAAAGTCAGTTTTTTCTTATTTACTGGAAAATTTGCAGCCTGAGAGAAAAACTGTAAATGGGGACTCAGGTTCATTTTTCAAGAGCTATCGAACTATATTTTTTGTTTTTTCAAATTTCGAATTTCACTCTTGATATCTGACGTCACAGTCTGGACAATACTTTTACTCGTTCTCGTGCACCTGTCGCCTTCTTGTCCAGAACTCCTCAATTATACCAACTACTTTTTCTAATTGCGAATAATTTTTCAGTTATTGAATCATTTTTTTCTTCCTTTTTATCTAACACCGTCTTTAATTTAGAATCATTTTTCTCTTTATCGCATTCCAATGGCCCTTTAAATTCTGTATCTAAATACCTATCTTTATTTTTCGCCTTTAATTTCGTGTTTGTTTTGCTACTATCCTTATTTGTTTTCGTTTCTCTCTCTATATTTTGATTAGCGCACTTATCTAATCTCTGTACGCGCACGCTGGCACGTGCCAGTGTTACGTCGTTCGCCATGTGGGGTCTAGGGTGTGGGGCACCATGCTCCCGGACACTCTGTGCCGGCTGGGTCGCTGTCGGGATCGAGTGTAATGTATCACCTGTAAAGAGGGGTTGGGGTGGGATATGTGGCGAAACGGGAGAAGAGACTTCGCACTATAGCAAATCTGTATCTTTCTCTCGCATGTTGTTTCGTAGGCTAATCTTAGATCTGAATCTTAATTTACTCTTATCACTTTCCCTATTCTCATTCTCTTTCGTATTTTCTTTCGTTTCTTTAATTACACAGGCACACAAAAAAAGTCAAAGTCCACGGAGGCGACATTTGGGGTTCTATGTTTTTTGGGTCGCTGATTCCGAATCGTTTGTCGGTTTTTTCAGATCAGATCGCTTTCAAGGTCATTTGAATGTCAATTGAAGAAAATATTGCTGAAAAAATCTAGAAAAATTCAGACATAGGTTTTTTAGCACGCTGAATCCGAATGCGGTGTCGGTTGACCTTCATTAGTTCAAGATCAAGGTCATTTGAAGGTCAAATCAATGAGGTACTGTTGAAAAAATGTTTTAAAAAATTAATTTAGAATCGTCTTTAGTTTTTCGTCTATATAGAAACTGGAAATATTAATTTATCTTTATCAACATTAGCTGCTGTGAATTTCTCGAAAGTAAGGCAGTGTACTTTCTTATCAATATTAGCTGCTGTAGATTTCTTGAAAGAGAAAGCTTTGTACCCATAAGAATGGTATATCTTTAAAAAAGAAGTGGGTTCTTTTTGCCCTAATATGGTAAAAAATACATTTTTTATAAATGTCCACATGTATTTGCGGTTATGAGTGAATGTTTGCGTGTGTGCATATGTGGATCTGCGGATGCATGGATGCGTGGATGTGCGGATTTCTAGATGTTTCGATGTATGTAATTGATTCTTTTTCACCTGTTTCCTCGATTAGTCGTGTAACGATGACAACTGCCCCATAAGGGGATGTGTAAAATGATTCGCTCATACGCTAGTCGGGGTACCGATGCCAGTGGAAGTGCACTGCCTTACAGGGGGTCGACAGGGTGTGAGGATGATGCCGTAGTGTGTTCGTCTACGAGTTGACATTGTCCTCGTCAAAGACGAAAAGCCCTTTTACTTAGCCCTGGAGGAGTAAAAGGGTTATCACCTCCTGGACGGCGGACTCACCTGCAATCGGACCAGGATCCCTGCCGAGCGAGTTTATATATAAAAATATGAAAAATTTAAACAAACCTTCAACCTCATCTTCTAAACACGTATGCCCAAAAGATTTTAACGCATTTTGCTTCATTTGTGGAACATTTTTTCCGAACAAAAACGATCGACGATCGTTCAACGAAAATTTTCGGAATATATACAAAGAATGCTTTAATTCATATATAGTTTCGGGAGATTAGGCTCCTGATAGTATTTGCAATAACTGCCGCAAAATGCTTTCTATTTGGAAAAAAAATAAAGACGATTCTAAATTGATCTTCATTAAACCCACAGAATTGAATGAGCCATCCAACGAAGATGATTGTTATTTCTGTAAAACCGATATCCGTCAGTATCATGAAAAAATTTACATAATCATAAATACGCCCAGGTAGGATCAGTAAAAAAAGCCTTTGAGAGAACTCAAACGATTGATGAGGTTGATGTTGTTAGTATAGAAAATTTATCAATTGAATCTAAAGATGATGATGATGATGATGATGATGATGATGATGATGATGATGATGATGATGATGACGATAATGACAAAAGCACTAAGACCGATGATGAAAATCAAGATGAACATTAAAGCGATAGCAGTGAAAGCTCTGATGAAGTTTATAAACCAGGTGGAGTAAGCAATAGAATTGCTGAAAAATTTACACAGTCCGAACTTAATGAACTCGTAAGAGATTTGGGACTACCTAAAGATGCTGCGGAACATTTAGCTTCAGTTTTAAAAAATAAAAACTTATTAGAAAAAGGTACGAAAGTAACGTTTTATACAAATAGAAATGAGAGTTTTAGGCAGTATTTCGAAGAAAGTCTTTGATGAAAAAAAATTAGTGTACTGTTCAAATGTTAAAGGACTGATGGAAGAACTTAAGCCAAATACTTATAAAGATGATGATTGGAGACTGTTTATTGACTTATCAAAAAGAAGCTTAAAAGCTGTAATACTTCACAACACAAATCAATATGCCGCAGTACCTGTCGCACACTCTACGACAATGAATGAATCCTTCACTAGTCTTAAAAAACTTCTAGAGGCCATTGAATACAAAACATATGATTGGCTTATATGTGGTGATTTGAAAGTTTCAGGTATGCTGCTAGGATAGCGGTCTGGATTTACAAAGATTCCGTGTTTCTTGTGCCTTTGGGATAGTAGAGATCGCGAAAAACATTACACGAATCATAAGTGGGCTGAAAGGAAATCATTTGAAATAGGAAATATCATTGAATCGGCCCTGGTTGATCCAAAAAAAGTATTGATTCCTCCATTACATATTAAATTAGAAGCCATGAATTAATTTGTGAAAGCCTTAGATAAAAATAGTCGATGTTTTAAATACTTGGAAAAGAAGTTTCAATATAAATCTGATGCCAAGTAGAAGGAAGGGATTTTTGGTGGTCCAGAAATAAGGAGACTTTTACAAGATGATAAATTTCCAACGGCAATGACAAAAATTCAAAGGGATGCATGGCTCAGTTTTAAGGAAGTTGTGAAAAACTTTTTAGGAAATAAAAGAAGTGAAAATTATAAAGTTATAGTGGCCGAAATGATTAAGAACTTTGGAAAATGGGGTGCCTGATGGCATAAAAATTGCACTTCCTGCATAATCACCTGGATCGATTCCCAGAGAATTGTGGCGATTACAGTGAAGAGCAAGGAGAGCGCTTCCATCAAGACATAAAAGAAATGGAAAAGCGCTACCAAGGCAGATGGGATGTCGCTATGATGGCTGATAACTACTGGTAACTGAAAAGAGAATGTAAAATTACAGAGAAAAAGCGAAAAAAAACCGTTACGTCGATCATTTGATAGTAAGACAGTACGGTATGAGCGGAAAACATGAAAACAAGTTGATACAAAAAAATATGTCTATCGTAATTGTTTATGACGGATTGTTAATTTTTTGATCCTATTATGAGCTTGTACGTGAATTGATGAAGGTCTATCAAACTCGATATATGGGTTGTTATTTTCATATTTAAATGACCTTGAAAATACTAGATATGGTCAAAATGACCTAGGATTTAGATTCTACGACTCTTAAAACTTATATATAAATTTTTACAAATTTTTTTGAGGTTATTTTGTTGGTTTGACATTCAAATGGCCTTGATCTTGAACTAATGAAGGTCAACCGACACCGGATTCGGATTCAGTATGCTAAGAAACCTATGTCTAAAATTTTTCAGATTTTTTCAGCAATATGTTCTTTATTTGACTTTCAAATGACCTTGAAAGCGATCTGATCTGAAAAAACCGACAAGCGATTCAAAATCAGCGATCCAAAACCCATAGAACCCCAAAGGTCGCTTCCGTGGACTTTGACTTTTTTTTGTGTGCCTGTGTTATTGGCTCCTGCATTTTAATTAATTTTGATTCAATCGCATATTTAATATTTGGTAATTGTGGTAACCACCAAATGTTTTTCTCATAATCCATTTTTAAACCTAATCTTTTAATCATATCGGATCCCAATATTCCTATCGATCTTAAATTTGGTACCAATCTGAATAATAAATATTTTTCCGTATGACCTACTTTGATAGGGATTAAAACTTGTCCTGTAATTTTTAATTTTTGACCATTAGCTACTATTAACGTGTCATTTATTGTCTTTTTAATTTCGTTATCTTAATTCTTTTACTGTATTCACAAATTTTTTACCTATATAAGAGTGAGGTGCACCGGTGTCAACTAACACTTCAAATTTATGATTTTCAAAATGTATCATAAGGCAGAATCTTGTTTGTGCGAGTCATTTGTGTTTGTGTGAAGTAATTCTGGCAGTCTCGGGTTTTGTCTGCTATTTTCCGCCTTCAATAGCGACCGTATGCGTTTCCCTGATCTAAACTATACCAACAATCCCGTCGAAAATGGCCTATTTTCCCGCAATTGTAGCATGTCAAGGGCTCTCGCGATCTGTAATTAAAATTTTGGTTTCCTAAGTTTGGATCCATAAAATCCTGTCCACTTGAATTTATTTCACCATTCCTATTATCCCTACTATTTTCATCTTTTAATTTTTTTGAATTTTTATTTTTATTTTTATTATTCCTTTTGTCTTCTGACTTGCTATTATTTTCTTCCGCGTTATATAAGAGCGCTGGTATTTGCGGAGAATTATTCGTTTGTTGTGTCTGTGTGTTCCCTAACAGCTGATTCATTGCATACAATAATGCTTGGCCAGCTGTGTTTTGATTTTTAAAATAACTGTTATTATGCATAAACTTCCGATTTTCTGGATATCTTTCATTATTTGTATAATTCGAATTATTATTTGAAAATATTGGATTGAAAAATTTTTGATTTCCATTTGGGAATCTTGGTTTGTGTTTTTGCATATTTTGTTGGTTACGATACCTCGACCTAAAATGTCTCATTCGTTAATTTTATACCTTCTTTTAAATCTTATTAAATTATTTAAAAAATAAGTTGAACTATTTTCCGTGTTGTTTTAAAATTCAATCGGCCAATTTGACATTATTTGGAAAGGAGTTTGTATCATTCCGAAAGGAAAGAGAGTTGCTGGAATTTCATTCATATTATTTTTATTCATCTCTTCTCTTTCCATATCGGTCCCTCTACTTCTATCTATTCCACCTTGCAAGTCTCTTTGACATTGAGGTAGATTTGATTTTCGCATAATTGATTGCCTTTGCACCGGTCTCGGTAATGAGTATTCGTCCCCTTGACCGCTATCCCTATTTATTGTAATTCTATTCCGTGCACCTGCTAACGAGTGCCTTTGCTGATTAAAATCTAATTCTCTCTCTTCGAAATGAACCGTATTTTGCACATTTCTTGACTTATTACTTTGAGAAATTAAATTTTGACTTCAATTTAAAATTCGGTCCATTTTATCGTCAAAATTTTTTAATTCTTCTGAAAGTTCTTTGATTTTGATTTTATCACTTTTTTTTTCTTCAAAATTTATTAATTCTTATGCCTCATTCCAAAATTCATTATTATTATTTAAGAAAGAATCAATTTCGAACGTTTTATCACTAATTTTCGCGTTTTCTTTCTCTTGTCTTTCTATTTCTATTCTCATTTTTTCTCGACTTATTCTTGCTATTTTTGCTCTTTGTTTATTCTTTCTTTCTCCTTTTTGATTATTTCTTCTCCTTCTAACCGACTCGATTCTAGTCGTTCTTTTTCTAATTTTTCAAGTTCTTTTCTTTTACTTTATATTTCTCTATCTATCCTATTCGTTTCTAGATCGCTATTTCCTAGGTTTGTAACATTTTAGTCTTCCATTCTCCAATTTCCTAACGTGTTTTCAGATTCGGAGATAGTAAATCAACTATATTTATGTGTATAGGTCGGTTGTGTCTGTGTGCGTTTGGTGTACTTTCTGTACGCGTTTCTGTTTGTGTCGTCGTTTTCGGAATTGCACATTTTGTTTTATTTCTATCTGTTACCCCCCAATCCAATTCTCTTCTAACCGTTATCGATTCAAAATTTCTATCTAATTCTTGTCTTTCGTTATTTTTTTCGACTGATTGACTCTCTATATTTCCATGAGTCACCAGTGCTTGTGCATTATCTTCCTCGTCTCTTATTTCTTGAGCTAATCTAATCTCATTATTTTCTCGGGCTAATTTGTTCTCATTATTTTCTCCGACCTTTTCTACCGGATTCGCCATTGTCGGAATAACTTTTATTTTTCCATATCTTAAATACATTCAATTTGATCTATTTCCTTTTTCTATTTTTACCGACTAGCTCAGGGGTTCTTATGGCTGATTAAAAACTGGCACGTTCACTCAGAGCGTCTCGTTTTTTACTACTGGGGAGTGTGAGTGGCCTTACCACGTAGCGGATGTATCCACTGAGGGCGGCAAATACTAGGGTTGTTTGTATGACGTCACTGTTTCTTACTTTGTACGCCAATTTTCGTTACTGACGCCGCGTTGTTTTCCAATTTCCGTATCTATTTCTCAATTCTCGACTAATTTTTTATAAACCGACTTATCTTTCTTTTTCTATCTCAACCTTTTTCTTATTTTCGCATTCGTTTATACTTATTTATTTTGATTTTATTTTGTACCCTTCACTTATCCAATCCTGCTGCAAGAAGTACGAATAATCAAAAATAAAAAATCACAAAATTTCCAATTTTAAAATTCAAATCTGAATCTTCCCTGTCAAATGGGACACATTCGACAACTTCAATTTTTTAACCATTCATCATTTTTATGACTTCTGTTCTCGAGGGAAAAGGGATTTTTGGAGGGATTGTGGGTTTTTTAAGGAGGGCGCCAAATTTATGAGGAATCTCACAAATGAAGGGAAAGGAAAGGATTTGGAAGTCGAAAAAGGGTGAAGTCAATTATGGGCAACGATTCGAACATGAAAATTAATTTATTAGTCAACTTACAAAATGGGTGAGTGAGAATAGTAAAGTAAATCTCGCTAGTCCGAGAGCAGGTGAAGGCGGTGGATGGTGTATACCAGCTTGGCTGATAACTGCGGAAGACCGTTTGGCTTTTTGGCGTATAACTGGTCGGTGGCGGAAAACTAGGTTGGCAATTCCGGAAGACGTGCGGTAAGCAAAGACAGCCAAAGGCTGCACGAGACTCGAGACGAAGAACAGCTTGCCTCCGGGGCAAGTTTACGCTTATATGGACTGGAGGTGTCGTTCCCCACTCCTAATCATGGGTCCACTGGACCATGCGATAGCGGGGTACTTGTAACTTTGTTACAACCGTCCCATCACTTCTCACTGCATTTTAAGTGCTGCAAATAGACACAAACAGCCACTGAAAAACGCACTGGCGGCCCAGTCCTATTCGCCAGTGCGTTTTCAGTGCTTTTTCATCTGCAGGGAACACTCTCTTCCAGAAACCCTAGCGGAAGAAACGGAAAGAGTTCGGAAAGAGGTTTCGTTCCGATCCTTTCCGAATTGTATGGGAACTTTGCTTGCGATTTCTTTCCGAACGCCTCTCTTACCGAAGGTTTCCGCTGTGTTTCCGTACTTTCTCCAAAGTGCCCCTCTGCGTCTACTTCTTTCTGAACGGTACCGGTTTCTTTCCGAATAAGTGTTGCAGTGTCCCAATATCTTATTCCGATGCTTTCCGAATATTCACCTGTGTCCCTCTGTTTATGTTCGTTCCGTATGTTTCTGATACACCCGGGAGCGGGTGCTAATCTGAAAAATTTCACCCGCTTCCAGCGAAATCGCGGTAAAATTTCAGCCATAACCACGTCTCACAACCGTGAGATAGGTGGTTACAGTCTGTAAAGGAATCAATACGACGATCCTGCAAAAGCCTCGTGGACCCTAAGAACAAGGAGCGACCCAAGCACAACCGCCTTCTGCATTTTTCCCGCAAGTGTTCTAGCATATTGTTGACACGCAGGGATGCTTTTTAGGCCATTAGCAAGTGAAAGCTCGGCACCTCCAAGAACGCCGATGATAAGGACGATCAGTTTAACAGAATATTCCGGGTACAATCGTTGCAACTCCCTTATAAGGTCTCGATACCTCTCTTTCTT
>NC_046666.1:103437216-103452555 GCF_010883055.1 Belonocnema kinseyi | reverse complement strand
CCAGTTACTGTCGAACACACACCCAAACCAGAAGAGGTCGAAGTATTTTGAAGAGAAGTCTACGAAGTTCAGCATAGACTGGACGAAGACTCAGAAAATATACATATATATATATATATTCAGTAAGGACAAGATTATTGTAGTCATAGGGTTGTTGCGTGTATAAGAAGTTGCCCCATTTTGCAAACCGTAATACACCGGAGTTTGGTAAAAGATATTTGTGCAAGCGCCATTTTTGAATTCTCGCATTTTATTGGTCAGCCGCCATGATGAATTGACATAGGTGCAGTGATGCGGTGGACCAAGTTGTAAACGAAATTTGAATTAAATAATGTTGCTCAATGTTAAACAAATTAAAAACAACAATTAGAGGAAAATTAAATATGTTTAATGTTGCGGATGTGTGAACTGAAAGTTTAATTAACTCCTTTTAAGACGATCTCGTATATTTTCGCGATGAAAATTATCTTGTTTTGTTTGCGAGGTTATGGTTCATAACAGTTTTCAATGACAACACAAAACAAATTGTGTTTCGTGTGCTTGTTTTGACAGTTTCCAAGTGCTTATTTAAAGACACAATATGCAGAAAAAGCGCACGAATCATTCGTAAAAGCTCAGTATTTTCTTGACCTAGGGTGCATATTTGTGGGGAGGGGGGCAAAATTGTTCTACGCTCTTTATAGGACAACTATATGACTCATGTGGCCATTGGAGGCCCCCTTTCCAACGCAACTTTTGTGGACTTATTTTATTTCAGTGATTCATCTTTAAAATCCTTGAAATCTTCTAAAAGTTTTAAAATCATGAAAATATTTGTTAAATTGTTGACATCTTTGTGAAATCTATGGAAATTTCATAAACAAATTTCAAATCGTGTTAAATCTTTGAAATGATTTGAAATATTCGTTAAATTTGTTGAAATCTTTTAAAATTTGATTAAAATATTTGTAATCCTTGAAATCTTTTAAAACTGTTTCTAAATATTGGTGAAATGTTCGAAATCTTTGTAAAATCTTTGAACTCTTTGTGCATAATTTTGAAATCTTCAAAAAAAAATTGTAAATTCTTTGAGATCTTTGCATAGTTTTTTGAATGCTCTATGAAATTTTTTGAAGTCTTTTTAAAAACTTTTGTGTTCCTTTGAAATCGTTGAAATCTTCTCAAATTCATTGAAACCTTCTTAATTTTGGTCATGGTTTTGAAATTTTTCAAATCTTAAAATCCTTATAGATTCGTTTGAAATCATTGAAATATTAGTAAAATCTTTTGAAATATTCTAAAAATTTGGAATTTATTTGAAATCTTTAAAATTCTTTTATTCTTTTAGAATCTTCATGTAATTTTTATGAAATCTTTTAAATATTTGTGAAATCTGTTCAGAAAATTTGAAATTTTTTGAAATCTTAGAAATCTGATTTACATCTTTAAAACCCTTGAAATCTTCTGACAGTTTTAAAATCTTGAAAATATTTGACATCTTTGTGAAATCTATTGAAACTTTCTTTTTGTAATTTTCATGAAATCTTTGAGAAACCTTTTTAAATCTTCTAAGAAAATTTGAAATCTTTGAAATTTTCTGAAAATCACTGTCCTTCATTTTTTTCTGGAGCTACAAAAGAATAGTAAAAATCGTCAAGGGTGTTTCTCTGGAAACGCTGGGAAATATAAAAATAGAAGATTTAACAATTCGGCTTCAAAACTCTAAAGGCGACTTTTTTAAATATCATTAAAGAATGCTATTTACTTTAAAATATTCTTCATACTTTGATCCAAATTAAATTATTTTTAAAATAATCTAAACTAATATGGGGCGCTATTGGACATTTCATCAAAAATATCACTCATAAATGGTGAAAACGTAAAGATCGGTTAAAAACTAGTGATAAAAAATTCGATCGATTCCATTTCCATCCCGATTAAAATAATAACTAATAAATACAATAATCCTAATAAATAAAGAACATCCGGTATCAAATTATCATCAAAATTTTAATAGCTTTTGATTGATGCCTCCGCTCTAATAAATTAATATGAATTCATCTACCACACTTACATGATGACAGTATTTCACTAAAAGTGAGTGCCAAATTCGCTATAATCTCCATATCACATGATATAAAATTGTCTTTGTTGGTAGAGATCTTTTCACACGCTGCCATCGGGTCAATGGTTATTTTCTTTTTACAAAGGAATCGATTCGCATCGAAAGACACACTTAAGATTGTTTTTACATTACAGATTTAAATTATGAAGTAGTCTCTATACGATCACACGGCGGATACAATATACAATGTTTTGAACACCATAGTTTCTCTATCGAATTCATTATCATTAAATTATGCAATCGCTTTAAACTAATGCAGTCTCGTCGTGTTAGATAAAATCGATGCTTACAAATATAGGGATATCTTGTAGAATTCCAATTACTTAAATTAAATTTAAATTACTAAACACAAGTGCTAATCCAAACTCTAAAATTTCAAAAATAGATGTTTTATTCGAGAAGAAACTATTTCTTGATTTTGATAATATTCAAATAATTCTTAAAGCAAACGATCAAAATATTTTGATTAGCAATCTGCAATCGAAGTATGAACGAAATTACGTTTTAGAACTTAAAATCTTCGTTATAGAAATGAAAGAATATTATTTTAACGATGCGAATTGTCATTTTCAGTTTAAAATAATTTCTCTTCCCAGAACCAAATCAAAGATTTAAATTTTAATAGGCAATGACCTAAATAAAAATGTTCCTATATGAAAATTTAAAACTAACTCTCGGCTAATAAATAAGAAACTTCGTTTCTTGCGAAAAATAAAGCAAATTAGAATAAAAGTTTATGTAAAATAAGTATTGTAGAGTAGCTTCTCTGTTTAAACTTATAGCAAAATTTTATCAAATAAATTGATTAGCAACAAACTATTATGATGCGGGAATGCTTGTACTAATAGCAAGTTCTTCAATCAACTGCCCATTAGGAAAATTCTAGATGAAGCATCGGTTCATTTTCTTTTCTTCTTATTTTCTTAATATTTGAATTATATTCTGGTTATTATTACTTTATTAACATTTTGTGCAATTTACTGCTAGTTTGTAGAAAAATAAACTCAATCAATCTTTCACTTTTAAAAATACGATGTTTTTTTTCTTTTAAAAAAGAAACTAGGCAAATGAGAAGAGCACAAGTAGGAACCCAAGTGCGATATCAAAAACGAAAAGGTAGAAACTGGTAATATTAAGCTGGAGAATTATTTTTATTCTTTGTCTTGTAGAAAAATATTTTGTGTTTTTTTATGATTGCGAGTGAGAAAAATTTGAGGGAATAAGCCTTTTTGGGTTTGTGAATATAGAAATTCAGATAAATCCTAGAGCCCTAATTTTTGAATAATTTTTTATTTTAAAAAATGCGCAAATTTAGAAATGACCCTTTTCTATTTAAAGCTTTGATTCTAAAGCCTCCATAGTCAAAAATAGATTAATATTTATAGATGTAGTTGAAGCAAAATCATTTTATTTTTACCTTTTTTCACACCGATAGAAACTGATGTCCAAAATTTTTTTAATTTCAAATTTTGAAACATTAAATAGTACCGAGTGAAAATGGTGGTAAAGAACTTGTTTCTTTTAATGTAGATAGTTGTACATTTTTTTCCCAAAAAATGCACACATCGAATTTGAAATTTTTCAGTGGAAATAAAAAAAACTGATTTTAAGTAGTTTTAAGAAGGTTACATTTTTCTTGGATTTATATATAAAATTGATTTATTCTTTAATTTCAAAGGATTCCCATTTGAAATTAAACATCACTTAAAATTCACACTTGAAATTATTTCAAATTCATTCATTCAAAATTAAAATTATATAGTAATAAACTTTTTTTAATGAACACGTCGTTTTTCATAGAACGTTTTAGTTTATCGTAAATCTTTTTCCATCTGGAGAGGCTATTCAATTCTTGTATTTATATTCTTCTGCTTATTTACCTATATATAGAAATAAAAGATGTAAAAAATATTCTTTTTTCCATAAGCTATAGAAGAAACATGACCTTTAATTTTAATTAACATTTGAAAGTCCACGAAAAATGGGCAATCGATTGGGAGATAACCGGGAATGATGTTCAACGCATTCGGTATTCGAATAAGTCTCCTTCAGCGTTCTGGTGGTTACTTTTCGCAATACAGAGGCGTCAGGTCGAATAGATTCCGCCCCTCTCCCCAAGTGCCCAAAATTGATACGATAAATTACTCAAAACTGTTCCAAGAATGTGGAATCAATTCAAGCCTTAACAGGTTCTGAATTCTGATAGAAACCGCCCACCTGAAGTAATTTAAACTGTCAATTTAGAAATCTCCGAATTTACCCTAAATTTCTTGAGTTACGCAGTTTGAGGGTACTTGTGTATTTATTTTTAAAAAGTTTAGGTAATATCTAATTTTTTCTCATTTTCTTAATAATAATATTACCAAAAACAGTGATGAATTGACCTTCAGACATTTTTTCATAACTTTGAAATTCTGTTCAAGCAAATTTTATTATTTAGCTGGAAAAAATTAGATACTCTTTAGACTGTATCATGCTTGAATTTCGTTAATATAATGTTAAATTATGTTAAAGAAAACTATTTGTTTACATAATGAAGAAACTTACTTCGTCCCCTCCATCTAAAGCATCAACTAATGTTGGTCCGACCTCTTCTGCTACCAATGCGACATACTTCTCAACAGTTAAGGTGCCCTCAATAAAAAATGGCCCAATAATTATGTCATAGAGCATACCACACCATACGTTGACGGTCACTGGGTACTGCGTGTGCGTAGGTACCAACAATTCAGGATTGTTCCTTGACCACGTTCGCATTTGTTGGACGTTACGTGTTCCATTCAGTTTGAATGTGCACTCGTCGCTGAAAAGTATATTCCTAGCCATATTCGGGCTTTCTTCAATCTGTTCCAAAAGATACATAGACATTTCCACTCGCCTCTGCTTATCATCAGCCGATAAGATCTGTCCATTTTTCGGCTTGTAAGGAAAATAACCGTTTTCCTTCAGGACTACCAGAACAAACGCTTTGCTTACATCTAATTCTCGCGCAATCTGCCTTGATGTAATGCGACCATTATGCAGTTCTACTGCAGCACAAATCTGTACTTTTTTTTCTTCCGTCAGGACATACTTTCTTCTTTCATTCTAAAAAAATTGTCAGAATATAGGACACTGAGGCTCCAAAGTTACAAAGTTGACCACTGCCGCAAATATTATTAATTAAAAAATTAAATCCCAAAAGAGTTCAGCTTTTTCGCGCTCTTCAAAATCACAAACATAAGTTTTTATTAAAGATTTATTATTTTTAAATACTTGACTGTATTACGTGGAGGAACTTGGGATTTTTTCAGCTTAAAGTAGTAGGGCTTGTTTGCGGGGATGTCTGAATATTTCTATGGGTTTGAAAATACAGTTTGGAGTTTTCTGAGGATGAGTAGTGTAATTATTTTATATTATTAATTTTTTTGGCTGTTTGGCTGCAGGAAGTTGGGATTTGTTGGAAGTTAAAATGGCAGGGGTAGTTTTCAAGGGCTCTTAACAGTCACTATATAGGGAATATAGGTTAGAGTTTTCTGAACGTAAATTCTGTGATGGTTTCAAATTTTTTAAATTTCACACTGTTTTTCGTGGAGGAATTTGAGATGTACTCAGGTTGAAGTGGTAGGGGTGGTTTTCGAGGTTGACTGAATATTACTATGGGTTTCGGAATATTATTTGGGTTGCTCCGTGGGTGAGTTGTGTAATTATTTTTAATGATAATATTTTTTGACTGTTTTCTGTGCAAGCGTTTGGGATTTGTTCACATTAAAGTGGTAGGGGTGGTTTTCAGGGGCTGCTCAATATGACTAAGGGGTTTATAGTATAGAATAGATTTTCCCGAAGATGACTTGTGTAATTAATTTACATTTTTTACTATTTCACGTGCAGGAAGGTAAGATTTGTTGAGTTTAAAGTGGTAGGGTTGTTTTTTGGGGGTATCTGCATATTGATATGAATTTGGAAATATAATTTAGAAATTTGGAAGGCATAATTTTCATTGCATATATGGGAATAAAAAAATCTCCTTGCCCCCCCCCCCCCATAAATCTTAACAATTCTTTCTTGAACTCTTTACTAGCTTTTGCTGAAAAACGAGATACTATTCACGAATCGCTCCCCCATGCATTAACAACCCCTTCAATAGGGGGGGGGGGGGGGGCAGCTTATTCCTACGATAAAATCGTTTTGCTGTAATAGCACCATTATTCTTTCGTCTAAAAGCTTGGTCTAAGCAAGTTGTCAAAATCGCAAAAAATCGTAAAATTGACCATTTTTGGACGTTGGAAACATAACAATAAATTTGTTTTCAAAAATCAAAATTACACCGCGTTTCTTTAATTAAAGCTGAAATAATTTAAGGTTCGACATATTCAACGTTTTTTTTAAATTTGTACATAGTCTCCAAATGAAAGAAAACATGTTTTTTTGCCATTTTCGAAAAATTCTAAATTAAGGACAAATTTTTTATCATTATTCACTAGCAAAAATTGTGTATGAAAAAAAATTTGTCTTAATTTTGCAATTCAAAATGTTTAATTACGCCTTATTTTCGTGTTCGATCAAATTCAAAAGCAAAATCTTGTCGGTTTAATTCAGAATATATCGAAAAATAAACTAATTAAACCGAAGAAGCATTTTCAGTTCGGTTGAATTACTATAAGTCTTTTAATAGCGGGAAAAAATCTGTTTGATTCTTCCTTCCTCTGAATAGCGTGACGTGGTTTTCCAGCGGCCTTTTAAAAAAACTTACTTCTGGTGCTGCTTTATGTATGCAGGGATTCAAACATCCGTTTCTTTGATAGTCTGACAAAGCTTTTTGCACTATCCGGAGTGCTGGCACTGGCCGATTTGGAAATAATCCTGCAAAATTATCTCGAGTAGCTCTGGAGCTGAAACCACCTAGTTGTTGTTACAGTAAAAACTGCTTCTCTTCTACTGTATATACTGCTCTATGCATTTTTCCACCGATTTCTTATTATATCGATTAGAACGTAAGAATATGAAGGAAAAAGCGAAAATAATGCTATAATAACTATATATAACTATATTCAACAAAACACAGTGAGAACTTAAAACAATTGAAAAGGACAGACATATTTAAATTCAGCGCATCAGGAGCCCAAATTTAAACAGTTGTCTTCGTGGATTATAGGTGGCAGCACCTGGCAGCCTTACGCGCTAAATTCAAAATCCTTGTTATTAGAATCGGAGTCTTAACACAAATCATTACTATTTTGGCACGCTGTATTATGAAGTTAACATAAGAATAAAAAATAATGATTCGCACCACACTGGAAGTTGTAATTAAGGAGTCCTAGTATACGGCGTCCTGAAAACTGGCTACTACGGGCTAAAATTCTTAATTTTATTTTATTGAAAATTGTAGTATGCTTACAAATCAATGTTTCAACATTAATTTCCTATAATAGATAATGATGATCACTATTTTTGACTGATTTCTTTTATAAAATATCCATTAACGCTTTTATTTGTTATATAAATAAATCGTCTGAAGTCATTTTTGCCATATTGAAGTATATTTTTGTCTCTTTTAAATATTTTTTTACAAAATTAGAATGAATTACAAACAAAGAAACATGATATTTTAGGCACTTTGGAAATCTTTTGTTTTTGGAAATTTCACAGTCCGAAATGGTAAATTTTTGCTAGCAGATACAAATAAAATAATAATCAAATAGTTAGAAATTTAGTTTGTTTGCACAATAACTTAATGTACAACAAATTTCGAAGAAGTCCATAACAATTTTTGCAATAATATTTAAAGAAGGCGCCTCTGGTGTCTTAAAGCCAACTTGTCAAATCTTCAATTTTATTTTTTTTAGCGTTTCCGAAGAAACACCCCTGACGATTTGTACTATTATTTTGTAGCTCCACAAACAGAAATTGAAGGCAGTGAAGTCTGATGAACGTAAGGCTCATTCTACGAAAAATTAATAATACATGAAGTGAATACAATGAAATCAATTTTCAGGAGTAACAAGTTTCTTTGTTTAAAATACGCACCACCACATCTAGTATAGAATTCAAGAGTAGAATTTAATCCTTCATGTACAATTTTGAATTGGCTCTTGTTTGTCAATACTTCTCAGAAGCCAAGATTTCTTTATTGTCTCTTTCACGGAAGGGTGTCTAGTGCTGAAACAATTTAAAATTTCCGGGGCTTTCTCGACCACAATTCTTTCCCTGATCAATTTAAAGATTTCTTTTGAATTTTCCCCAAATCAATGTATAAAAATGGAAAATTTTGCGTAAAATACATATAAAAAATCAGAATTATGACACCATCCATTCTTGAATATTTTGAAAGCAAGGACCGATCCAGAGACCCGACCCCTAACCCCCGGGGGCCACGCCCTCGATAACACATCCTTAGAATATGCCTCCATGCCATGTGACTTCACGTCTTTAAGACAGCCTTTGGACATTTGCATTTCTTTAAAAGATGTTCAAGACGTATGTCAAAAGTCGTATATAGGACAAGTTTAGGACGTATGTGGCCAATGGGAACCCACTAGCTAAGGCAATTTTTGCTGACTAATTTTCTTTCCGTGTTTTATTCAGGGTAGGTTGACTTTTAGAAAAGTATTTCCGCATTTGCAGCCAAAAAAATTAATTTTCGACAAAAATATTATAGTTAATGTTTTAACCAATAAAAGATTTTTATTTTAAATAAAAAACCGTTGATTCATTTTCTACTGTAAAAAACGATTTCTACCAAATAAATGAATTTTCAATCAAATAATTACATTTTTAACCAGAAAGATAAACTTTCTACCCCAAAAGAGGAATTTTTAAACGACATTCATACATTTCTAAGCAAAAGATTTTTTTTTTTATTGGATAGATTTTTTATCAAATACCAAATTTGAATGAAAAAAAGAGAATATTTTACAAAACAGATAAATTCTAATGACCAAATAACGAATTGTCTACACCAAATAGTGAACTTTCTTAATAATAAAATATAAAAATTGATCAAAAAGTTCATTGTTAATGAAATAGTTAGATTTTTAATTAAAAAATCACTTTTTGGCCTGAAAAATAATTTTTTTAACAAGTTAAATTATTTTTCAAATAATCTCTAAAATTTACAACCAAAGCAATTAATTACCTATCGAAAAGAACGAATTTTCAACAAACTATATCAATTTTAAACTGAATAGTTGAATTTATAAACTCAGAAAATATATTGTTAAACAAAATTAAATAAATTTTCGTCAGAAAATTAATTAATTTTGAATAGGAAATAAAAATCTTTATAGAAAGTTGAATTTTCTACCACATTCTTGAATTACAAAGAAAAATAAACAACTAAACAGTTTAATTTTCATAATATTTAGAAACATTTTTAAACGATTTCAAATATTCCAAATATTTTAACCAAATTTTAAAAGATTTCAAAAGGTTTTACAAAGATTTCAAAGATTTCAAAACATTTCAAAGATTTTAAACGATTAAAATTTTTTTAGAAAATTTCAATAGATTTCACAAAGATGTTAAAGATTTTACAAATATATTAAAGATTTTAAAACTTTCAGAAGATTTTAAGGATTTTACAGATGTAAATCAGATTTCTAAGCTTTCAACAAATTTCAAAAATTTCTAATTTTCTTAAAAGATTTTACAAATATTTAAAAGATTTCATAAAAATTACCTGAAGATTCTAAAAGAATAAAAGAATTTTAAAGATTTCAAAACATTTTAAAGTTTTCAAATAAATTCCAAATTTTTAGAATATTTCAAAAGATTTTACCAATATTGCAATGATTTCAAACGAATCTATAAGGATTTTAAGATTTGAAAAATTTCAAAACATTTCTAAGATTTTAAACGAGTTCTACTTTTTTTCCATTTCAAAATATTTCACAAAAGTTCGAAATATTCCAGCTATTTCAAATAAATACGAAAGATGTAGGAAGGATTTCACAAGTATTTCAAAGAATGTATAAGGGTTTTAAAGGATTTCAAGAATTTACCAAAATTAAGAACGTTTCAAGGAATCTGAGAAAATTTCAATGATTTCAAAGGAACACAAAAGTTTTTTAAAAGATTTCAAACATTTCACCAATATTTAGAAACATTTTAAAAATATTTCAATGATTACAAATATTTTAATCAAATTTTAAAAGATTTCAAAAAATTTAACGAATATTTCAAATCATTTCAAAGATTTGACACGATTTCAAATTTGTTTATGAAATTTCCATAGATTTCACAAAGATGTCAACAATTTAACAAATATTTTCATGATTTTAAAACTTTCAGAAGATTTCAAGGGTTTTAAAGATGAATCACTGAAATAAAATAAGTCCACAAAAGTTGCGTTGAAAAGGGGGCTTCCAATGGCCACATGAGTCATATAGTTGTCCTATAAAGAGCGTAGAACAATTGTAGTAAGTCGTATGTACATATTTTTAAAAAGTTCAATATGTCGAACCTGAAATTTCGTCAGCTTGAATCAAAGAAACATGTTATTTTTTTTTTAATTTTACTGATGTTTCCAGCGTTACAAAGATTGTAAATTTTACGTTTTTTGAGCAACTTTGACGACTTACTGAGACTAAGCATTCAGGCGCAAAATATGATGGTGCAGTTTTTCGCTTGCTTTGACCAAGCAACTCAGATCTCACCGCGTGAAGGTATCTGCTCTTATAGTTTCTTCTCTATACTAACCAGACCCTCCAAGCCTCCATGCATTTTACGCGACAAATTTTTTGACTAAGAAGTACCTTCTTAATATCTACCGAAGCGCTGCACTCGCCTCAAACAAATTGTTTATTTCACAAATTTTGTCTATTTTGCCAGACAGTTCTTCCTTCTTTAGAACTTATTCTACTTCCATACAAAAACTTTCGATGCTTGAAATTATCATATTAATATAATATGTACCTCCATAAAATGCTTGTAGATATATGAATGATGTTTGCCCAGTTACTGTCGACGATTCTAAATATTTTTTATAAATATAATTATAATTAAAATATGTAGCCACAAATGACAGACAATACACAACATATAACCACCATCACTAATTGATGAGGCTTTTTCCTGTGTTGAAGCAAATGTGGCGCCGCAGTAGGGATTGAGAAGGTACTTTTTAATAAAAAAGACTTTGACGCGTGAAATGCATGGTAGTTTGGGGAGCTCGATCCTAACCCAACCATCCAACCATAACACATTCTTACGATACCGAGAAATGTCAAACTTGTGGTACTGTTTCTTGGGTAAGCATTTCCTCCAATTTTTCCTCAATAAAATGACGGTGCTGCAAGGGAGTTTCGCGCGGTTTTCTCGTGCTCGCTACGCAAAATGAGTCCAACGAAAAACGAATATTTTTGGTATGCTCTCACTGTGGTTCGCTGTAAAAGCGGGATACCATTGACAAGTATCCTCCCACGCATTAACCTCCACTGCCTTAAGGGGCGTATGTACATCAAGTGATTCCATCAGCTTATTCCTACGAAAATATCGTTCTGTCGTAATAGCACCATCACTTTTTGTGTCTGAAAGCTTAGTTTTAACAAGTTGTCAAAAACGCTAAAAAACGTAAAATTGATTATTTTTGAATGCTTGAAACATCACTAAAAAATTATATTTAAGATAAAAATAATAGGATACTTCTTTAGTTGAAGCTGCACAAATTTCAGATTCGACATATTCAACTTTTTTTCAAATGTGTGCATAGGGCGAAATCCAAAAAAAAAACATGTTTTTGGCCATTTTGAAAACTTCTAAATAGAACCAGAAAAATTTTGTTCGAAATTTTATATTATTAATCAATAGTAAATACTGTATGTAGAAAGAATTCGCTATAGTTTTCGAAGCAATATAGAAATTTTTTGAATTTTCAAATAAAAAGAGTTTTACTTTTTTCGGATGTCAACAAAAGCTTTCACTTAACCGTATTAGGGTTGCAAGAAACCCTTGCGATTTTCGGGATTTTCTATTTGGCGATTTTACAAGGGGAACGGAGATCTTAAGCCCCGTCTACCAGCGCTTTCTGTCTCGGAGGTATCGTGGGAGAATGCAAACCACAAGAAACTTAAATCAAATCGCAAGGGTTCCTTGCAATCACAGCACGGTTAAGAGAGGCTTCTCTCCTTTGGCGAGACTGCTCTTAGTAGTTATTTTTTTTTATCGAAAAACACAAGCGCAGCGGTTGAAAAAATCGTCTTGCTTGAAATCCGCAAGCACATCAGTTATATGAAGTATTTTTATAACTGTTTGGGAACTGTCAATTTACCGCACGCTATACATGCCTCAAAAAGCGAACAGTCCGTGCACGTGTTACAAAAACATTTTTCTGTCAATCGAACTTTCTATTTATGTACCAAGAATTTTTTCTTTTTATTTCTCTTTTGTCTACGGAAGCACCACAGTAGTTGAGATTGCAATTTCATCGATGTCAAAACTTTTTATAGAAGAGTTTATTTGAATTATCAAATAAAAATGTTTCTTTCAAAGCTTAAAGTTGATTTTTTTAACACAGAAAATAAGTGATATATTGCTGAAAATATTACATGAACGCAAACTCTCTGCCCCCACGCGTATCCTATACTGTTTTTCATGATAAAGGCATGGAAACTCGAATAAATCCCAAGAAGAATGAATTTTGGATAATTCGTCGCAAGTTTTGCAGTACATATTTTGTTCGACGTTTCGGACAGCAAGTTCGACAAGTTTTATGGACTGCTTAGGGTATCCCAGCTGCACTATCATCTGGGCAGGAATGAATATCTGGAGATATATATTCTATGGGAATTCCAACTTGGATTGATCGTATAGTTTTCCGGAATAGATCGTGCTGTCATGAAATAGAATGAAACTTCCCAGTCTCAGCGCTCTATTTTGTTATTATGCAAGTATAACCGAATGCAGACAAAAGTTTTGTTCATGCACATGAAGTCATAAAAGCGATAATTTTTATGATGTTTTATTCATATATTTTTTAATCGGTTATTTTAGAATCAACTTTGAAGTTGAAGAAAATTGAATATTTTGATTTTTGAAAAGGGGGCATTATATTCATCGTCGAATTCCAAACTTTTCGCCCCTTAGTACATGTACATGATCGCCTACTTTAAAATCTTATTTGTTTATTTTCCGATTCTTATTTTTTAATATTACGTGAGGTTTTCCATATTTCCCTCAAAAAATTTGGAATCTTAGTCTGTTTGCATCGATTCCGGACGACCAAAGAACATATTACATCTTCTGCAAAGGCAGGAGCTATGGTGGGGGCGTCTACTTTCGCAAAGGGGTCTTAAAGATGGTGGACCCAAATTAAGGGTTGATGGTCAGTGATAAGGGTGAATTTATGACCGTTTATTTCGGCGTCGTTTAGAGTCCGAGATGCGTACACTACGGGGAAGTACTTTCCAAAAGGTCCCTGGCTGTGAATTGTACCTGGTGCGTAATTAGAAGCGTCGGCAGTACCGATAAAGTGTCAAACACATTTTTGCCTTCCTCTCGGTTGGAGAAAATCTTTCACAGCTTTAACTTTTCTTGTGTCAGGAATTATGCCGTCTTCAGCAATAATGTGCCCTGAATACGTTATCTCTTTACGTAAAAACGATTACTTTTTGGGGGGAACCGTGTTTCCGGCTGTTTTAATCTACCCAAAAGTCGTTTTAATTTGATCCATGTTCTTAAAGAGAATTAACTTATTCCCGTGGGAAACGACGTTTTAACGACTGGTTTAGATTAGCGGATTGTCTGGTTACTCAGAGGGTTTTGTGCCCCCATAATAGAGACAGGCGTCGACATTATTTTTTTATTGTTCTCTGCTCAGAAGGTAATCTCAATATTGGGGATTATATGGCTCTGTTTTTCGTCCGTTAATTCCTCTAAACTTAAAGTTTTTATTAATTAGGACATTATTTTTACATGCATTTCTCGCTCTTCTTTTCCTAAAAAGAAGCATCAACGATGCGTGAGCTAATGTTCAGGCTTTCAAATTCTTCTAATTCGACGAATGGGAGGGTTCAATTCACGTCTTTTTTAGTAGTTATTATAAAATATTCTCACAAATCCATTTTCTTCGTTGGCTAGTATTTCTCCCAAGAAGATTACCTTATTTTCTGTTACAGAAAGTGAGATTCATTTTCGTGTGCGCACAGGCAATCTATCTCTCGTGTGGGTTAAAAGAGTTATTGATTCGAAACCAATAGTCATTTTATCTTCAAAAAATATGAAATTGTCGATGACTGCGAAAAAAGCATTCCGATCAATCCATATTCTTTCAAAGGAAATCCATTAGATATTACATGTAAGCTGGCTTTCGTGTCTTTGATTTTTATTTCGCAGAGTTTTTACGGGGTTGCAAGCTATGCAAAATAAATTACGAATTACTTTTATTAAATTTAATTGGGAGCCTGTGTCAACAAATAATTTGCTACCCTGGTACCTAAAGCTTTTTCCATCTATATTGACAATAGTATATGATCCTTTGTTTTTATCTCTGATTATTAAAAAAGCGAACTCGTCACTGGCGCCTTATCATATGCAGACACAAAAGTGCATCTGTCTATCGAGATCCTTTCTTGTTTCAATCCCTGCTCGCGTTTTTTAAGAATGAAATATTATTTGATATATTGCGACATGCATTGAGAGAATGGCCTATCTTTTTACAAAAACTACAATAAGAAGCTAGTTTAAACAATTACGCTATATTAAGCAATTACTCATCACCCTCCTTATGACAGTTGTAGCATTACTTCGTGGCAAGTTTATGCGTTGTCGACAGTAATGTATTATCTCTATGCAATTAAAGCTTATATTGATAGACTTATTCTCCTCAACGCGAGTATGCGCAACGATTCGTCATGGATAAGGAGCTCTGTGCTCTCTATGCATGGAAGATCGTGAAAACATTTTAAAACTTGAACTTTCGTTTTCTGAATTTCGCTCTTATTTCCGGCGGTAGTCGACCTCCCATTCAGCAGCAATTGCAATAAGTTTTTTGGATTGTTTAGCGTGACTCATTTCTATCGCGTCTTGAAGGCCGCGAATAGAACCTTGCACTACTGACTGCTGCGTAGTGCAAGTTAAACAGGACAAAATATCACGAGGTTACTCTGCCTCTAATGATTGAAGGGTGCTATTTAAAATGCAATTCACACGTGTGACGTATTCGTGAACAAACTCGTTCTGTTCCTGGGCTACATCGAAGAGAAATGCTTGTAATTTGATTAAGGTCTTTATGGTCAGAAGACGCAGATTTTAAATCAGTC
>NC_046666.1:103434659-103437116 GCF_010883055.1 Belonocnema kinseyi | reverse complement strand
TTCGTGAACAAACTCGTTCTGTTCCTGGGCTACATCGAAGAGAAATGCTTGTAATTTGATTAAGGTCTTTATGGTCAGAAGACGCAGATTTTAAATCAGTCAAAAGTTCTTCTACATCGCGAAGTGCCGTATTTTGCAGAAAAGGGACGGCACAGTCTAGCATATTTACAATCTATTATGAAGGGCTTGATTGGTATATTCTAATCGTCAAAATTTTGTGGCAAAAGCTTTAACGCTGTTTGTAATTGAACAAATGGAGATTTTTTAGGACAATCACTCTATTAATCGCTTCATTGTGAAAAGGTAGAGGAACCTGTCGGAGAATCATGTTTGATCCTTAAAGAAATAAGGCCTTGTGAGTTAGGCTCTTCGTCGATTACAGAACGGTCCACCGGATTAATATCTACTTCTTCCTCTATCCAAACGTTATTCATCCTAGAATTATTCATTTTCGTTTAGAATTTTCCTATTTTGCTCAAGTTCAAGAGGAAAGCGAGACACAGTAAAAAATGTGAAATGAAAAATTTAATATTATTTAGGTAAACAAGATATGTTAATAGAAAATTGAATGTAACAAAAATTAAATTTTATTTGAATTTATTAAGGATAAAAATCGTTTCTCTTCACTTGTGAATTTTCTTTAAAAGTCGCTCGCAAGGCCCTTCAAACGATCGAATGAGAGTAGGGAATTCGCATAAGTAAAATATTTCGGGGTAAGTACATTATTACTACTCGAAATTCGCAGCTAGAATTTAAAATGAAATTAAACTCTTCAACTCTGTTAAAATATTGCACTATAATTTTTTTAAATTAAATTTTATTTATAATGATGAATGGTCTGTTATGTATTCAAAAATAAGAAATTGATTTATGAAATTCGCAAATCTTGTAATAAGAACATTTTTTATTTCAATGAAACTATAATTAGTTTATGGAACAAGCCAAAGGTACAAATGAGAAGAGCATAATTTAAGATCATTTAACCTAAATTGACCTATAATTTCAAGGTGATCCAAGAGATGCAAAAAACACGCATGCATAATTGTGTGGTGACAAACAGATGAAATATTGTGGAGAGCTAAACAAACAAAACATATATTTATACGGACGAAAAGGTTTTAAAAGTTTAAATTTATAATTATGCAACTCTTGGCTGCTTTTCGCACAAATATTTTCTGAATCTACTTAAGGGCATGGATGGTATGGTCAATTAGGTACAGTTCACCCGGCTTTTTTCCACAAAAATGAAAATGTTTAAAAACTGAATTCGGAGATGCTATAAAAAATCATAACGAACGTCCCCGGATTCTTTTTTGAGGAAGAATAATAAAAAAATGTATTGTGCTAAATACAAATTTTATGCTTGTCCATTATTTTGAGGTTACGTCGTTTTTCATCTCTTTTTTCCCGATAATTTGGAAATTATTTATGAAATAAACTTTTTTGATTGCCTGCAAACAAGGTTAGTTCCGGGAGATTAGTTACTATGTTTATATGTAAGTCCAAAGTTTTCGGCCAAAAATATTGTGTAGTTTGGAAGTAACGTTCGGGAGAATTGTAATACACATAATGTCCAAACATACACACACGTTGTTAGCCATATCAAAATTTTTTTGAAAAAAAAAACACAAAGAAGTGTGCGGGGACGTCCGTTAGCATGTTCGCTATTATTACCCAAATTTTTAAGACAAAATATTTATTATTCTGGAAAAAAAGCCAGGGGAACCTAAAACTGGTTAAATCGGCAATTTTCTAAGTATCACTCTCAGCATCTGCTCTGCTTTCTCAGCAATTGCTGTGCATATCTTTCTGGTAGTCTGATTCCTTGGCTTGTTGCGCCCATGCATTTCTAAGGCATTTCCTCAATGGGATTTTACATTTCACATTTACCCGTGGGAAACATGAAAAAAAATGTAATAGACATTTAATCAAAGAAAATAATCTTTTTTGGGGAAACTTCGGAAAACCGTGGGCTGAGATTTGGGACGACCCCGTACTGCAAAAAACGTTTGAATTTCGTGCTGCTGCTTTTTGAAGTCCTCCTCCATCCAGGTCGTCACACGCCTAGATCCCAATTGTTTCTTTTTTGAAATCTGCAGTTTCTTCTCAAGCTTTTATATTCCCTACCGAAAGAAATCTCTGAGTTTTCTTTAGCGAAACAGCTTGGCCCATTTAAGTCTATAAACAAAGTCGATTTGAAACAAAATAGTCTCGGAGATAGTTTGAGAGATTTGGGTCCTTTTCAAGATCCTTTTAGTGGTCGTTTTAATAGTGGTGCGACGGTAATATAATGTTCCTTTTGCATTCGTCACGTACCGGGCGGGCAGAGTTATTTACAGTAGTTGGCCGTGGCTAATTCGTGAACAAACTCGTTCTGTTCCTGGGCTACATCGAAGAGAAATGCTTGTAATTTGATTAAGGTCTTTATGGTCAGAAGACGCAGATTTTAAATCAGTC
>NC_046666.1:103433008-103434559 GCF_010883055.1 Belonocnema kinseyi | reverse complement strand
CTCTCCCTTTTTAAATTTCTCTTCAAATTATTAACACTTTTTTTTAATTGATGAATTTTCTCATTATACTTATTTATAATTATAACTTATATACTGATATACTGATCGTATTCTTATTTCAATTTCGGAAAGGATATTCTAAAGCCTTCAGACCATTTAAACGAGCTTCCTGGACCTTTAAAAATATCTACCTGAGTGTCTGCGGAGAATTTCTTTGAGATTCTTTGACCTAAAGAATTTTTAGTATATACTCAAAGATTCCTTTCGGTAGGGTTGACTCTAATTTTTTATCTTTCTTCTCGCGTTTACCGTACCGCACATACTTCCATTGCGCTCTACCCTCATATCTGATTAGTTGGGAAAATCGAATCTATTCAAAAAAGTTAATGTCAAAATTTGACAGTTGAGTAACAAAGTATGAGAAAACATTCAGAGATTATTATACTTACTTTACTTATTTAAGTTTGATTCTTTTTGGGTTTAGAATCGCTAGCCATTTATGAATTAGGTACTTAAAATTTAAGAAAGAATTAAGTATTAACCTCTTGAGTAGGTTGCATTAGTTGAATGTCAATATTTGAAAAAAAAATGCTTATACGGGAGCATTTTGTTTAATCCGTTCTCTTACATGTGTCGGCAGTGGGAGCAAAACAAGTAGGGGAAGTCGCGTTATCTGGTAGTGCGATAAGTGAGATGTACAAAATCTCGATTATTTTAGGCGGGAAAGTTCGGTAAGTTTGGATTCTACTAAATTAAATTGAGAAAGAACACTGTTTATTTGAAATACAAAAAAAAAAGGGTAAAAATGACCAAATATAAAATATCAGTTTTGGTTATTCGGATAACTGTTGTGATGTTGTTGGCTCCAATTACACCATCTGATGGCGTTAATGCACTATTTGAGTCATATTCTAGTCTTGCTCAAACATAAGACAGTAGAAAGAGATGCCATGAGCGTAAGAAATTGTTTGCCACACTTTTCAGAAAAGACTCACTTTGTCCACGACAAACATTCAGAGAAAGTGACAGGTTTCCATGCATGTATTATGAAAAGAAAATTTAATATTTCAGAAGGGAATTTTGTCAACAATATGAAGGCTAAATATTCTGTAAGGCGTGGACAGGAGATAATTATAAAGAATAAATTTATAATAACAGAATAAAATCAGTTGGTTTAACAAAAGAGTGTTCATTCAACGTTATTCGTTCGTATGCTTCGTTTGTTTACGAGAAATATAGAAATAATATTATTCAACCCACCTAATCAAATTTTCCTTGAATCAAAGCTGATTCTGACAATGTTTTATGACACAATGTTTTTTTTATCCCAGGTAATTCTAATTTCGGTGTTGGTGTATATGTATCGCAACGAACCTGTTGTCGTGCTGCCAAATGGAATGCTTTCTCCACTAGAAAATATCTTCAAGTGGCCAGGTTCTTACGCAAATGGAATTTCTTTGACAATGTGGATATTCATGACAAGAGTTGCTGCTTCATCTTGTATCGATATTGGATGAATGATTAATTTATACACGCACTCAAACACACACA
>NC_046666.1:103425164-103432908 GCF_010883055.1 Belonocnema kinseyi | reverse complement strand
CACATATATATGGATCCTTATACAATTATTAGTAATTGAACAACTGTTAATAGGCAATAAAGTTGGACTAGTTAGTTGCTGGTAATTTCTTGATAACTTTTGGCGAAATGACTAAAATATTTTTGTCCAATTGTGAACATATCCTTGTTTTCTACATTTCGCATTCAGATCAAAGTTAAACCTGTTTTACCTCAACATTTTTTCAACATCTTCGAGAAAGAAAAAATTGTGAATAATTTGGAGAACAAATATTCTTCTTTATTGAACTTTTTATACCATATAGATTACAATGTTTGCATAGTAAGCATAAGCAAGGTATAAAAGGTAATTTATTATCAGTTTTAATCATATGACATGTCCATTCCAATATCTCCGATAAAGTAAGTTAATGATATTTTTAGGAACGGAAGAATATTTTAAACAATTCAAAGGATCAAAATAATGTATAATGATTTTTATTAACTTACAAATTTAGATCAAGTATGTCAACATTCCGTAGATGATATATTGCATAGAAGTCTCGTTTCAAGCATATACTTGATCCTCAACATTCGACTTATATAATCAGAGGAAATGCTATCTCAACCTTCGAAACGTAGCCTTCTCTAACATAAATAAATTCCTCCTAATCATTGATGTGCGCAAGGATATTAAAGTGGAATCGTCATAAGGTCGAAACGAAAGAAATTGATAGAACATTTTCCATAAAACTTTAGATCATAAGTGTATTAAAACCCATGCACACTAAAATATAAAATTAAAGAGAAATTTTATGTAAGTTTATTTGGCTCTTGTAATACAATGCTGATTATTTATTTAAAAAAAGTAAAAAATACTAAGATGAGGGTTCATAACTTTGTATGTCTTCCTTTCACAAAGGTAAATTGATATACTATACTTACTGCAATATTATAATTTTTAAGGTGTATAGAAGCAGCAGTAAACGTTTTCTGCACACCTAACGTTGTTAAGAACGTAACATATAAAAAGTAGTTTCTCTGTTTTACGAACACTTTAATTGCTATTGTTTTTATGTTGAATTTCAAGATGGCAAATTACTATTCGCATTCTTTTACGTATCTCTTTAATAACATTTTAAGAAGTTTATAACTGGCTGTAACAAATAGCTCTAGGAAATTGGTTAACTCCAACAATACATATATTTATAAAATGGCAATGACAATGAATAAACAAGCTTTTTAATTATAATGTTAAAAAACCAGTAGTCATCAGAACGGACTAGGCGATTATTTTTGACGATATATGTGTGTATTTTATTAACGGATCGTGCAGTAGCTACGTTATTGTACTCTTAAAATGTAACTTATATAATATAGGCCAAGTCTCGTATTTCGATAACAGAAGCTTTCGTTTTTTTCTATTCATTTGGCAAGACCTTTCACGCACTAAAGGTATTGAGCCTTTTCTCTTACATGATATATTAGAACCAAAAAATTGATTTAAATTATTTATTAATTTTATAATATATTAGCGATTACAAGGAAATACGAACATTAATTATATCTTTGACAAATACCATAAAAGTGATTGAAGAAACGAATTATGAACATCGCAAGTAACAACTAAGACTCAATCTCTTCCAATTGCGCTATCAAAATTTTTTATCGAAACGGAAACTCTCATTATTACAAACAACTTGAAGTTGAACGAACAACCCATTATCACATATAGAGATTACTTTGCATTAACGAAAGCTTCTTTTTTCGCTTACTATTACTCATAATTCATTTCGAGACAAAGTAAAATATAATTTTATTTTTCATTGTATTTAATTCACACTGCTTTACCTTTAACTCAATATGTTTTAACTAATGAATGACGCATACATTTTTTTTAAACTCATTAAAAAGCATAGCTTTCTTCCGAAACTTATGCAGAGTATACATATCCCTTTAAACAAAACGAATATTGCTTAAACAAGGGTTTGCAATATTTACGCGAAAACGAATAATTATTTATTTTTTCTTGTTGCCGCTTCTAGCGTTGAGTTCTGTAAATATGAACTGTTTTTCTCTTAACATTTAGTAATAATGAATTTACGGAAATACAATTAGAAAACAAATGTGCCAGTATTTTTATATTTTACATCCTAATTAAAGAAAATAAAGCCAATTTTAATTTAGATTAGCGTAAATACTGCTTTCGTGTATCTTACGTTGTTTTGAGACAATGATGAACAGTACGAAACAATGTACATGGTACTTTCTTTCTCAGTGACCTTTCCTAGGTAACAGACTGGCACACTTGGCACAGGAAATATATGTGAAAATTGAAAATGTTTTTCTTTTTTAAACTGAGGAAATGAAGCTACTGATACATTTTTCTTAAATGAAGATCTGCTAATAAAGTAAGTACCTTGTTGTCACGTGTCTGTGTGTTTTCGAGCTCGCTACTCATTGATGTGCACATTTATTTTGTACGCACATATACAACTTTCATAAAATATTAAAAATTAGTTGGCATATTAATTAAAAATGACCAACTTATGTCTTAGCAATCTCCATCGGACATCCTCCCGTTACATTTACCTGCGCTGGGTTAGCTGATGAAGCTCCTCCTGGGCTCACGATAGTTGGTGGGATCGCTGGCTTAACGAATCTATCTGATGTGCGTCTACCAGAAGTTGCCACTATGTGGCCCTATAAAATATGAAATACAGTCATTAAATATAAACATTAGGGAGGGTCATACGTGTCTAAGCAGTTGAATTTTAGCAACTGAATTTATTATGAAGGAATATTAAATCCCACAAAAAACATCTGCAATGGAAAAAATCTGCCCGGTGCAACCACATAGATTTACGGAATCAAATTTGACAGCGTAATTTAGGAAAATATTTTCAAGGAAAAATATAAGGCCAGTCAGCAAAGCATTTCATGGTGCCACAATTATAAAGTAGAAGAGATAGTGATACTCTTGTAGTGTTGAATGTATTTTTGTAAGGTGGAAGCATGTGGAAAATTGCACCTAAAATTAAATATGTTTGTTGTTCACAGATTTTTTTGTATGTGCTGGACTTTTGGAAAAAAGGTTTTTTGGAAACGGAAAAAAAGGAAAGAGGACAGAAAAGGAAAAAGAACTTTTGAAAAAGCTGAATTGAGTGTTTGCAATCGCAGTGAATTTACGGCTAACGTGCATCTAATTACGTGACGACGGAGTGGGGGAAGCAGCTTGAAAGTGCGAGACTTTCGCACTCAAATTGAATTACCGTCTTCAAAATGAGTCGAGGCGAATTGCTCAATTTCTGAATTAATTTTGCCATTGAGTGTGAATTGTATTTGATCGATTTAAATTTTATTCAATTTCTTCTGACAAAATGTGTTTAAAATTAAATATTGATTGTAAGAGAAATGAGGTCGTAAAGTTTTATAAAAAATTGAGAAGTAAAGGACGGAACATATAACCAAATTATTCGAAGTATTTCTGTTTAAGTACGTATTGGCTTGTAGCTATGTGCGGATTTCTTCAACATAAACAGTTCAAAGGTACAAATGTCAGAACAAATGTGTACGCCGAAAAATATGGACAGCTAAAACCGTAAAATACTAACGAATACAATAAAAAAAATGAAATATATTTGAATAATTTCCCATTTTTGAATTCAAGTTGTGCTTCCAATTTTAGTTTTTTTTTTATTTCAATGTCAAAAATAATTTCTATGTCATCAGCGCTATATTTACATTTTGGTTTGAGCTATAAGAACGTTATTCATCTACAGTAATACAAAAAATGAAAATTAATATAAAAATGTTGCCTTTTAAGATGCATACTTTGATGAAATATAAATTTAAAACATCTGGGAAAATAATTTCTATTTAATCAGCTCTATATTTACATTTTTGTTTCAGATGGAGTTTGTACCCACTAAGATAGAGTGACAAAAACTATATTTTTCCAAAGGAAGACATTGATAAGAGTAGGTGATGAACGGGAGTGAGTGGGAGATGTGCCCTTGGTTACTGGGTCGCATTACTTTCGGCCGACCTTATTTTACCCTATACATAACTAGGTTAACAGAAATTCGAGTTTTTAGTCATAAAGGGACGGGATGGAGTTAGTAAGCGTGTCGGCTGAGGGCTGGAATGCCAGCTGTCTAAGTGGAAACGGACGGGCTGAAATTAACATGTTATAACAAGTTTTTTTTTAGACAAGTTTAGTGTCTCAGATAGTTGCCTCGAGAGTGTTAGCGAAGTGGTTTCGAGACAGAGGAGTTAGTGTTCGTAGGCAATGGCTTGCGGTCCTAAACTAGGGCTCGTGTCCATCTATAGGGTTTTACAAGTGACGTTCTGAGAGAAAAAAGGGGGGGGGGAAGAATGATCGAACTAGAACAAGTTGTTGTGCGTTACCCATTTGGGCGTTGTTACACAATCTCAGAGAAATCTGACATGACTTGAATTAAAAGTGACGTTTATTATATGTGGGGAAAAAGCCCGCAAGCGGGAAAAAACCACAACGTCTGATAATTTACTTAATGAGAGAAAAGTAAAGAAGAAGAGTTGGAAGAGGTAGATGGGTCCAAAAATGAAATTCGTTAGACTCATTTCATGAGGAAGTCTTTTGGCATCGCGTTCTTGCGAAGCGGATCAAAATCATATTTCCCGAGAGAGACGATATGTTCATAAGGTGATAGTGATGCTGATTCATAGAATTTAGTGGCGGTTTCTTTGATATACTCTGAAATATAAGGTAATTGGAATTCTCTGTGAAGGACAGAGTTCTTAGTATACCTGGGGTTTTTGTGATACGTCTGAGGAATTTATTTTGTATAATCTGGATGTGATTGTTGTTACTTTTTGATGCACCGCCCCAAATTGCACAGGCGTAGGTTATGATTGGTCATTTTGTAATTTGTATAATCTGGATGTGATTGATGTTACTTTTTGACGCACCGCCCCAAATTGTACAGGCGTAGGTTATGATTGGTCGGATAAACATTTTGTAAACTAGGATTCCATATTCATGTTTGAAACTCTAGTATCTATTAATATTAGGGCTTAAACGCGAGATAACCCCGAGAGCTTTCCCTTCAGTTTCATGGATATGCTGCTTCTAATTAAGACGTTTATGGAGTTTACCCCCTAGGTATTTCATTCTGACTAGGTATCCTGACTTTGCTACATTAATTTCACCGGCACACAAAAAAAGTGGTCTGTCCGACAGACTACACTAGCATATCTATATGTTTTTGGGGTCGCTGAATTCGAATGCGGTGTCTAAATAACCAAGTTGGCTCGTATTTTTCTGAAAAACGCAAAAATAGACGTAAAATCAGCGAATACAGCGATTTTTCTTGCAGCAACAAAATTTTTCATGCCCGGTGGTCTAAATCAGCATATCCTTATGTTTTTGGGGCCGCTAAATCCGAATCCGGGGTCGAAATAACCCAGTTGCCTCATATTTGATCGAAAAATGCAAAAATAGAGGTAAAATCGACGAAAACAGCGGTTTTTCGTGCATATTTTTCAAAAAAAAAAAAATATTTATATCTTCATCCAGGTGGACTTATCCAGCATATCCTTATGTTTTTTACTTTTGAATTATGTTTTTTACTTCTAAAGAAAATGATCATAGAAAATTAGTATATTGTAAAGACATTGACGGATTAATGGAAAAAATGAAACCTGGACCGTATAGACCAGAAAATTGGCGGCTATTCATTGACTCTACTAAGCGCAGTCTAAAAGCAGTGTTATTGCATAATACTAATGTTTACGCTCCAATTCCAACCGCAAATTCTAAGGAACTGAAAGAGCATTACAGTAACTTAAAATTTGTCCTGGAAAAAACCAATTACTCAACTTATAAGTGGAAAATTCGCGGGGATCTCAAAATTCTTGAAATCGTTTTAGGACAGCAATCAGGGTATGCAAAAACACCTTGTTACTTGTGCTTGTAGGAAAGTCGAGGTCGCGTTCTTCATTTCCAAAAAAAGGAGGCCAAAAAGAATATCGTTTGAACAAGGACAAAAAAAATATTATTGAAGATCCTCTAGTTGACCCAAAAGAAGTTTTGATTCCACCCCTTCATATAAAGCTGGGTCTTATGAAACAGTTTTTCAAAGCGCTTGACAAGCATGGCGATTGCTATGCTTTTTTGGAAGATCAATTTCCACAACTTTCCGAAGCAAAATTAAAAGAGGGGATCTTTGATGGACCGCAGATAAGAAAAATGTTGCAGGATCCAGAATTCGTCACGAAAATGTCTGGCACTGAAAAAGAAGCCTGGCTTAGCTTTAAAAATGTTGTAAAGAAACTTTTTAGCTAGTAAGAAAAATCCAGACTATCACAATGTGGTTTCAGAAATGGTAACAAACTTTGGTAAACTAGGCTGCCTTATGAATTTGAAGCTACATTTTCTTCATTCGTATATAAATAAGTTTCCAGACAACCTGAGAGACTTTAGTGAAGAGCAAGGCGAACGTTTCCACCAGGATATAAAAGAGATGGAGAGGAGACATCAGGGACGTTCGAATATCAACACGATGGCTGACTACTGTTGGAGTTTAAAACGAGATCAAGTGAATCAAGGTACCAAACGAAAGCGAAACCCACTACGTAGGTCTTTTAAGGGCAAAAAGGTTCGATATAAGCGACATAAATAAAAATAAGAGAACCCTAGAAGCCTGAGAGGCAAGGGGACTCACGGTAATAAAGCACCTCAAAGGAAACAGAATTTACTACGTCCACGTCGTTGTTCTTGGGTAACGCTAAAAGTAAATAAAACTTATTTACAAAAAATCCTACTATTGCCATGCAAGGAGACTGACGCAAATTGAAAACCCCGAAACGTGAGACGCAAAGGGCGAGAAAATATTTTTTTTTTTTGCAAAAACACCTGAAAAATCGCTGTTTTTGTCGATTTTACGTCTATTTTTTCGTTTTTCAGAAAAATTCGAGCCAACTTGGTTATTTGGACACCGGATTCGAATTCAGCGACCCCAAAAACATATAGATATGTTAGTGTAGTCTGTCGGACAGACCACTTTTTTTGTGTGCCGGTGTTTTAACCCACGGGACCACAGGGATGTCGTTCACGTAGATACTAGGCAGTCTGATAAGTCCCTGAAAAATGAAACACGGAGACGTTTTTTTGGCCAAAGTTGGTTTTATTTTTCAACATACTCTCCCTTTAGGTCGATACAGCGAGTCCAACGATTTTCTAACTTTTTGATACCGTCCAAAAAGTACTCGATCGGAAGGTCTCCAAAATACGCCTCAGTTTCAGCTATGAGCTCCTCATTTGAGTAAAAATGCTTACCGGTGAGCCATCTTTTCAGGTTAAGGAACAAGCAATAGTCGCTCGGGGCCAGGTCTGGTGTATACGGTGGCTGAGGAACCAATTAGAAGCCGATTTCATGCAATTTTGCTTGTGCAACTAAGCATGAATGAACAGGCACATTGTCGTGATGATAAAGCGGTTTTTTCTTCTTCAAATGCGGTCGTTTTTCGGCGATTTCGATTTTCAATCGATCCAATAATGATGAATAGTATGCTCCGGTTACGGTTTTACCTTTTTCAAGATAGTCCATGAATATTATGCCATGTGCATCCCAAAATACGGAGGCCATAACCTTTCCGACCCATTGTTACGTTTTTGGATGCTTCGGAGCACTTTGGCCCGATGGAACCCACTATTTTGCCTGTTGCGTTGACTCAGGAGTGTAGTAGTGGATCCAGGTTTCATCCATGGTTATGAATCGGCACAAAAACTCGGTCGGCTTACG
>NC_046666.1:103419682-103425064 GCF_010883055.1 Belonocnema kinseyi | reverse complement strand
AAAAAAAACTCGGAGGTTAGTCGCTTCTTAGTGCTGTAACTTGTAAATGCGTAAACATAAATGGCTGAAGTTTTGACAGGCGTCATTTGAAGGATCAAGCTCCATGAAAATGGTTCACACTAGTGAATACTAATGCCATCTCTTAAAATTTTCAGGTACTTATCAGGCTGCCTAGTAATAAAGAATACCGTAGCTAAGATGCTGCCTTGGGGCATACCGCTCGAATGGGTTTCTTTTTTTAAAGTTTCTGGCCAATTTTGCCTGAAAATTTTCGGTTAGAAAGATAAGAGTTTATAAAGAGGATGTGTCCTCTTGGAAAATTGTAATTTATTCATTTTCTGAGCAGTCCCACATGCCAGAGTTATCAAAAACTTTTTCTGCATCGAGGAAAACAGCTCCAGTGTGTTTTCTCTAATTGAAATGATAGCTAATGGCTTCGGTAAGCTTGAGCATCATGTGCTGCGCAGAGTGACCTTTTTTAAAGCCGTATTGTTGTGACTTAAGGATGCTGTTTTCCTTGAGGTGAAAGTTTACGCGAATCAGTATTATTTTTTCAAAGATTTTGCTCATTATATTAAGAAGACTAATGAGCCTGTAACTGGTAGGATGATATGGATCCTTGCCTTTTTTCTGAAAAACTAATATGTGGGCTATTTTCCATGAGTTAAGAAAGTAGCTTAGTTGAATACAGGCATTAAAGATATTAGCGAGGAGGGTGCGATAAGAAATCGGAAGTTTTTTGAGGACTAAGTTTGAAATTGAATCAGGACCGGGAGCTTTGTTATTTTTAGTAGTTTTAATTTCTTTTGTTAATTCCTTATGGGTTATTTTCTTGAAATTATCGGTGCTTGGGATTCCAAGAAAATCGGAGACAATTTGTTCACATTCCGCAATATGCTGAGGGTCAAATGGTTCGTTATGTGGAGCGAAGTTACTTTCATAATTTGTCGCTAGGAGATTTGCTTTATCGGTGGAAGAGAGCGCAAACATTTCATTTGGATTTTTGAGAGCGGGAATATTAGATCGCGGCTTCGTTAGGGCTTTAGTCACACGATAAATAGAGTCTCCTTTAATTTGAAGTTTACCGACTTCTTTATTCCAGTTTTTGCATCTGTGCTCTTGAACTTTAATTGCTATAGTTTTCCGAAGTTGGTTAATAATGTTCTTAAGGATACACCTTTTAGTTTTTCGGTGTTTACGGCAGAGTTTATTGCAAGTGTGGATAAGGTCTTCAACCTGAGGACTGAGAGGTGGATCGTATTTGTTAATGGTAGTTTGAATAACTGAACTGTGAATGGCAGTTTTTATGCTAGCGCTGAGATTGGTTATGGCGCCGTCAATGTGGGAAATGTTTGTCATTTAAGGTTGAAAGTTAAATTTGTTTCGAGGGTCATGTTGATTGCTTGCCAATTTGCTTTTGCAAAATTATAGCGAGGCGCGACAGGGAATTTTTCACAATTGGTGAAAATGCTTAGAAGGACTGAACAATGATCTGAGTAAAGCTCATCTATAGTGAAAATGTGGTTGCAAAAGTTATTTTTGGAAATTGCAAAGTCAATAAGACCAGATTTATTTTTGGTGTTGCGAGGGGAAAAAGTATTCGAGTCTTGTGCTGAGATTTCGAGATTCTTATGATTTATAAATTCAAATAGTTGTTTACCGATTTTGTTAGTTGTTCTGCTATTCCAATCTAAGTCTTTAGCATTTAGGTCACCTGCAGCAATTACCGAGGGTGCAAGTTTGAGTATTTTTCTATAGTCATTTTTTACAAATTCGCGAGAAGGAGTCTGATAGAGCGAGACTATAGCATATGGATTCCCGTGAATTTTTATTTGTATGGCAGTAGCTTCGAGGGCTTCAAGTTCAGGAATTATTAGTTCATGGTGATCAATATTAAATTAAGATCGCGGTACCTGTATTTGTGATATTCATGTATAATTTGTAGCCACGAACTAGATTAATGCGTAGGGATTCGCGTAATAAAATTTCTCTGAGCAAGCAAATGGTAATGTTATTTTTGTAGAGGTATGTGGTTAATTCATGTCTTTTTTAAAGAATGCCTTAAGCATTCCAAAAAATTATTTTTAAAGTGTTATTATTGAAGGTGGTCATTTTCGATAGCAAGTGATAGTATGTTACTTATAATCTCTGGTAATTTTATTTTGTTGGCCTGGAATTTTCTTGGCGATAGGTGGTTTAGCGCGAGTGCTAGTAATTCCCGTTGTTTCAGATGGTTGCACAGTTTGCGGTTTGATCGCGTGCGCTTCTGAAGTAAATGCGACGGCAGCGCTGTAAAGTTTTAATTTTTGCTGTGGCTGGGCAGGGACTTGTGTGGTGTATTCACGTATATCATTATCTTTTTGAGCGATCGGATCAGATGGTTTATTACGTACCATTTCTTTGCGTGTGTTATTGGTTTTTGGCTTATTATTTATGGGTTTCCTGGAAGCTGTTTTAAAGGCAGGACAGTCTATATAATTAGCGGGGTGGTCTCCTGCACAGTTAGCGCAAGTAGCCGGCGAATCAGGATTCTTTTTGCATGTAGACCTCTGATGCGCGCCGCCGCATTTCACACAGCGTGGAGTGGCGTGACACACGTCAGCGACATGGTGAAATCTTTGGCACTTAAAGCACTGGGAGGTTTTCTTAGGTTTTACGTAGGGCTCCACCTTTATTTTTATAAAAGCAATTGACTTTAGGTTGAGAAGCTCTTTTGCTTCACGGGTATTCGGTAACGTTACCAGAAGCATTGGTAAGGCCTTTTCAGTTTGCCCGCTGTTCATTCGAGCAACCGACGTGATTGTGAACCCTTCCTCTTTTAGTTCGAAGAGAACTGAGTCTTGAGGGAACGCAATGGGGGTATTTCGTACCACTAATTTAACCCTTAAACTGCCAAAATGCCACGACCGGTACACTGCTCTTCGAAGGCCAATAACTAAGACTGTTCGACACTACATAAAATTGAGATAAATATATTTCCATTGCTTGAGATCTCCACTTTCCGATGGTACTAATGAAATTCCTCAAAAAATTTATTATTCCAAAATGCAGTTTAAACACAAAAAAACTTGATTTTTCAGGCCTATTTTTTTGGATCCATTTTTCAAAATTTTTTCGAGTCTGTAATCATTCCGAGACCCCACTAAACGGTGGAATAAATTTTTGAGGGTGACCCCTTCGGCAGCTAGGTCAGCTTCGCGCGGACCTGGTCGAATCATATGGAATATGGATTTGTTTAAGGGTAAAGAACTCAGCTCTAATGATATTGTCGGAAGAGCCGTAGTCTGCTGGGTCTTCCAGTTCCTTCCCTTCGACATAAGTCCAGAGGTCGGGTAGTTTTTTTTTAGTGTGGGCGGCAATTATTATTGGTTGGATGTGTTATTGTCGTCGGGGCCTTGGGTTTCTGCGGTTCTTCTTGGATTTCCTGGATTCCTGTTAGGCTCCGCCGCCCTTCTTCAGTTTTCCGAAGGCTGGTTGGCAAATACTGGTCAATTCCTGTGACAGTGGCGCTCTGCAATGTAATGACAGCCCGGCAAATGGTCATATCATCTAGCACGTTGTGTTTTAGCTGCTGCGTCCGTTGATTTTTTTTTTGCACCCTCGCTACTTTTCTGGATTCATTTCAGTTTCATCCGCTTCTGCTTGGGTGGCGCTGTCTTATCAGTTCTGTAAAGGTTCTAGTTGTAGCCGCGCGAGTGACGCGTCTAATGGAGGGGCGTAGAGTCTCAAATACTACGCTGACCAATTCGGACTCCGTATTATTTGGCAGAAGACGCTTGGCCAATAAGTATTTCTTTTGCAGAAATATTGCCTTGACTTCTTTGTCTCCTTTTTTCGTTGAGTAGAGGGAGATACGAAGATCGTTTTCCGCCACTTTACTGGCAGATTTATGCTGAAAGCCCTCGGAAAATGCTTCCTACGAGAGCTTGAAGGATTTTAGACGCGTCCATCATTTTGCAGTATCCCCCCGACAGTGATATACCGGTAATCCCTGTACAAGGATTGTCTTCGATGCCTATTTGTTGGAAGTATGCCCCACATTCTTTTAGGAAGGGGGTTTTAGTGCGCGGATTATTTGGCGCATGTCATGAATTGAAATGGTGGGGGGAATTAAACGAAAATTTTCCAGGTTGGTAGGATTGGGTAGGCTAGTAAAGTTTGTAGGAGCATAGTTCGGTTACCTTGATGCAAACGTCGAAAATTAGGTAGGATTGGTAGCAGTGATGCTCTGTTCGACATTGCTTTTCTAGCCCCTCGAATTGGGCCGCCAATTGATACGCTCCCTACTTTATTGGGGTATTAGGACATGGATAGACATTTTAAGACATGGATAGAAGTATGAAACTGGCGAAAATAAGTGAGACATGTGTCTTTGTTTACTGGGTAGCATTACTATCGGCTGACCTTATTTTACCCTATAAATAATTAGGTTAGCAGAGATTTGAGTTTTTATTCAAGAAAGGGACGAGATGAAGATAATAAGCGTTACGGCTCAGAGGGCTGGAATGCCAGCTAGCTCGTTAGCGGAGGAGGGAGTTGTGAAAAAAACCAGTGAGATTTAATTTCTGTCTTATGGAGGATATTTATTACTATTAAAGATCAGTTAGTGATATTATACAAAAGGTTAGGAGGTCTGACATACACAATGCAAGTTCTTTGATGCGTCAATGAGAAGACATCGTGAGGGATAGTCTACTTCTGTGGACAAAATTTAAATGTATTCTCGTTGAACCTCGTTAAGCGTACATAAAAAAGCTATTTATTTCAAATCTAGTACAGACTGTTCTATACGGTAGCGAGGCACTGATGGACAAAGTAAAAAACGAGATAATCATTAAAGAATGTGGTGCAAAAGATGCATGGACGTGAAATATGCTAGAAAAGTATAGCAGGACAGAAAAGTATGACGACATACAGTTAATAAAGAGTATTAGTAGAATGAGTGACGCCTGAAACAAACGTCCTTGGACACTAATGGACCCTAGTTTGGAACCTCACATCAGGAAACTGGGTCGGGTTAGTGTTACAGAACGAACGCGTTATTTAAAAAAATAACGCAAGAATTATATATGAATCTAAAAATTCTATACCCCCTTCCTCTTATTACTGCCTTCCCCGCCACGTGAGTCACGCCTACCTCGAAAAGATCTTGAGGACACGAAGCGATCCAAGTATGACAGCTATCTGCATCAATCTCGCAAGTGCATTGGCATATTTTTGGCACGCTGGTATGGCTTTAACGTTACATACCAGTAATAGCTTCGCACCTCCGAGAGCACCAATCAAAGGACAATTACTTCAACGGAATATTTTGGGTACAATCCTTGCAGCTCGCGCTTGAGGTCTTGATACCTCTCCAACTCGTCCTTCTCCTTAGCATTG
>NC_046666.1:103404865-103419582 GCF_010883055.1 Belonocnema kinseyi | reverse complement strand
AGTTAGAAAATCGTTGGACTCGCTGTATCGACCTAAAAGGAGAGTATGTTGAAAAATAAAACCGACTTTGGCCAGAAAAACGTCTCCGTGTTTCATTTTTCAAGGACTTATCAGACTGCCTAGTACACTGAGGTTAAAATCGGTTCTCCCGCACGCACCCTGGGGAGGTGGAGGCAAGTTCGAAATCTTAAATGGGAACCCCTATTTTTTATTGCATATTCGGATTCTTTGGATAGAAATGCGTATGATTTGTCTAAAACATTTTTCTCCTTTCGCGATAGATGGTGCTGTAATCGACGAATTTCAATTTTTCTTCATTTTACTGTTACTGAGAATGCACGCTCACGATTCTGCAATACATTAACAATAAAAAATACACCATTTTCATTGTGACATTACTGACCATAGAAAAAAAGAATTTTTCAAATCGCAACCTCCTCCTTCTGAAGTCGGTTAAAAATAAGGAGAATTACAGTAAATTAGAAAAAATACATTTAAGACAAAACTCATTTTAGTTAGATCAAAGATTATTCCGAATACTACTTTACAATGGAGTATCTAACCGTACCAGAAAAAAATTAAATGGTTCTTGTGTATGGAGAAGCTGGAAAAAATCTTGATAATTCTGTCAATCTCTACGCTCAGCGTTTTCCAAATAGAATTGTGTCACGTGCTTCATTTTATCGCACTATCACAAAATTTACTGCCAATGGAAGTGTTCAACCTAAGAAAAAGACTCGTACAACAACCGTCACTGGAGAAAATAATGAAATTGCTGTATTAGTTGCAGTGGCCAATAATCCTCACGTTAGTACACGAGAAATTGCTCGTGATTCTGGAATGTCTCAGAGCAGTGTTTAGAAAATTTTGAAACGTAATAAATTTCATCCGTATCATTTCTATTTACATCAAGCACTTCATGGCGTTGATTTCTAAAATCGGGTAGCTTTTTGCAGTGGGCACGCCGAACACCGGTGTCCAGGGACTGTCAACGTATGGCGTGGAATAATTGACCACAAACTGATCGGTCCCCATATTATCGAAGGCAGCCTAACTGGTCCAAAATATCAAGACATTTTGGAAAATGAACTGCAAATATTACTTAAAGACTTGAGCTTAGAAATACGGTAGAACATGTGGTTTCAACATGATGGTTGTCAGCAAAATATTCAGCGGTAACACGAGAAGTTCTTGGTCGTGATTTCAATGGTCGCTGGATTGCTAGAGGCCGGATTACAAGTGCATGTGCTCAAATTCAAGAAGATACACGTCTCCGTTGTGTTAATTCATTTGAATTATGGATTAATAAGTGCATTGAAGCCGAAGGTCGTCATTTTGATCACTTACTTTAATTAAAAGATGATTCCCTGAGTACCTTGAATCGTGAGAGACGAGGGGAATCACGTTAATCAAGCAGCCTGAATCGTGAGAGGCAAGGGGACTCACGTTAATCAATCACCCCGAAGGGAACAGAAAACTGCTACGTCCACATCGCACAGTGGTTCAGATCGTACAAAAAGGTGATCAAAAGTCTAAAAGTTATCGTATTTGCATGAAATTTATTTTATAAATACTTTACGGATCTGATTCCAATTTTTTTGTAAAAATTTCAAAATTAAAAATAGCGGACCCAATATGGCTGCCAACGCATTCTGAACATGAATACAATTTTATTAAATCCAGTTCAGAAACATTGCTTAGTTTTCTTATTTTAAATATCTTAGAATAATTTAAAAAGTTAAAAGCGGCAAATGCAATACGTTGGCCTAATTTAAAAGAACCCTATAAATTCCTAAAATTTAATTTATAATGGTATTTCAAGTTCCCGATTTTAAACTTCTAATTCAGATTTAATTTGTTTTATCAAATTAAGGTAAGTGATAATTGACGAAATAATAATTATGCAAGCAAATAAATTATGTATTCTCGAACATCAGAAAGGACACTTTATTACAAAAACATTATTTGTATTGACGGCTTTACCTACCGGATGTAAGTCGCTTCACAGCCGCAAGGTATAATTAGTCGTTACAGCCACTATCACTATCTGTTTAAAGATTATTTAGAAACCTACCACAATACCCAGATAACAGGTTCATTTTAGGACTTGCCTTTAAACTTTAATTTTAAGAATTCTATTAAGATAACCTAGTCCTTTATTGTAGTACAATTGCTAAATGATAAAGTTAAATTGCAAAAAAAATTTTCATTATATTTTTTTTGTAATAATATTTAATAAATATTTAAATTGAACGATTTAACAAAAATAAGAATAAGATATTGAATATCTGAATCGTTCAATAATGAAAACTGTTCAAATTAAAATCCCTATTCGACAACTGCTATGAGGGATGAGCGTGCGACTCGACGCGTGCAAATACCTGCCTGTTTAGCCCTCGTAATTAGTGTCCTAATTATAAAGTTGCAAGTTGGCGCAAAAACCTTTGATGGTTAAATGAGAAATAACTTTACGTGTGAAATATAATTTTCAAAAATTAATAATATTTATAAATATGAAATTCTTAATACTTGAATCACTTAAAGGAATGAATACGCTATAATTCTATATAATCGTTTTAAAAATATTTGTTGTTTGTCTTGATACAGCGCCTTTTAAAGTTAAGGTGTATATAAGACGTTGAGAGCGAGTTCTCAAATTGTTGAACTTTGAAGCCTAAAAAACTGCCTAAAATAATAATATATTTTTATAATTTTGATACTTTCATGAACTTCAAATAGTTTTTAATAAATTGTCATCAATTCTACATAAAAAAATTTAATTTTTTAATTTTGATCACCTTTTCGTACCATCTGAACCACTGTGCGTCGTTGTTCCTGGGTTACGCTAAAAGTAGTAATTTGTTTTAATACTAATTTCGAGTATTGCAGAATCGTAAGCGTGCATTCTGAGTAACAGTAAAATGAAGAAAAATTGAATTTCGTCAATTACAGCGCCATCTATCGCGAAGCGAAAAAAATGTTTGAGACAAATCATACGCATTTTAATCCAAAGAATCCGAATATGCAATAAAGCATAGGTGTGTTTACTCCTCAGAGTGATTACATTTTTATTCAGAACATTTTTTCATAGAGTGCCTATTTTTCGAGATATTTGAAAGTTTCAAGTTAAAAAAATCACCCTGTATGTATATATACCACCTTAATCAAAAAGTTTTAGGACTCGTCACCGTGTGGCGCTCTTGTTCGGCCGATTTCAATTCTTTTTTGTTGTTGTGTTCATAGAAATGTCATTGACGTTCTGTCAGATTTTCAGCTTGATAACTTGACATTTGTTGAAGTGACGCCGTATTGTATACATCTACCTTTGTGTGTGGTTTCGTTTTTTCACCGTCGCACAATGCCATCGTTATCCGTGAGCATTTGGCTAAAAACGAAACGAACACCATCCACAACCACCGAATTCACCTGATTTGCTCCCTGCGACTTTTTCCTATTTGGTCGACTCAAGAAACTGCTCCGCGGAACGCGTTACAACACCCGTAATGAGGTCATGGAATAATCGAAGATGGCTCTGGTGGCTATACCGCAAACCGATTATAAAAAATGTTTCGAGGATTGATCAAACGCAAGGTCAGTGTCCTCGGGAACGCCAACAATCTTTTCCTTCTTCAGTTGAATTTTGGCACATTTGTGCAATCAAACTCCCGAGGACCCTGAGCTTATTGATATACAGTACAAGTCCGAAGAATATGCTAACACTTTGTTCAGAAAATTTAGTCTTCAAATCTGTCATAGTTGAACAAGGTATCTTCAACTGACATGCTTGCCGTCCCGGTAGTACTCTAATCATTTGGAGTGGTTCCATGGCTGAAGAAAGAGCTCAGATCTCTTGATATTGGCACACGAAAGGTTATACACATGAACAAAACCATGCATCTTACCCCTTATTGACCCAATTTGTCCGTTTTTGTCCGTCAACTTTAAGCACGGCCAACTTTGCTAATTATGCTGGAGAAGATCTGAAAATTTATTGGCGGGTATTTTCAAGTGTGCTCTTTCAGAATCCAGCCCGAAAATTCTGAAAAAAATCACCCTTCCCATCCTATTTTTCAATTAAAAAAAAGACGTGATTTTTCAAGGTATTTTTTTTTATTGCATTTTCAATGCGAAAGAGGTCTTGACAATAGCTGAAATCACAAAAACTGCCGCTCAAAATGTCCAAATAATAAAGTTATACACACAGAAAATTCATTTTTCACCATTAAGGGGTTGTAGGACCACCCCTAAAATAACATATTTACGAAAAACCGCTGTTTTACGGATTGTTCTGAAAAAGTTGTTTCAGCTATGAAAATATGTAAAAATGGAGGAAATCATATCACAAATAATTTAAAACACATTTTCTTTTATTATCTAAGGTTAAATATCGTTACTACCACATAAAATAACCCAAAGGGTTGAACATCGGCAGTTTTTCAAAAATAATATTTTCAATACCAAAAAATTGCAAATAAATTTAGTTCTAAAAATCAATAAAAGTTGAGTTAGGTTGACATTTTGAAAATCTGTACTTTGATTCACGTAGAACTTTATTTTTATGGTTTTTTGATAAACATGTTCGGAATTTTTGTATATACTTGCATACGGACCGTATTTAGCCATTTCTTCAATAAAAATGTATCCAATTCTTACCGCGTGGAAGTAGACGTTTATCAAGAACCTTTTTTTTTTGTTTGTTTTCTTGTTATTTTATATTCCTTTTTTTATTTTTTTATTAACAATTTTTGTCAGAAAAATCCGTATAATAGTGGTTTTTCGTAAAAATGTTATTTTAGGGGTGGCCGTACAACCCCTTAATGATGACAAATGAATTTTCTGTGTATAACTTTATTGTTTGTACATTTTGAGAGCCAGAGTTTTTGTGATTTCACCTAATTCACCTATTATCGAAAATGCGATTTAAAAAAAATTACCTTAAAAAATCACTTATATTTTTCTATTGAAACATAGGGTGGGAAGGGGTGGTTTTTTTCAAACTTTTCGGGTCAGATTCTGAAAGAGCACACTTGAAAATACCCACCAATACATTTTCAGATCTTTTCCAGCATCCTGTTTTCACAACAGGATTATTCTGGGTACAGCACATAGAGTCTCAAATGGAAGAGACCCTCTTCTTAAATTGGTCAGGAAGCACGAAGAAATGGGCAAAGGAGCGTTTCTGTAGAAAGCAGCGGAGAAGGCTGCTGAAACACTCGGACTTAACTGCAGGTTTAAGGGTGAGCAAATGCATCAAATCTTGTGTATATCGAGTACTCACTCCTGAAAGCCTGGATTAAGAATGCACAAGAGAAAAACTTCTGTGAACAGCTCCTCGATAAGAGGAAGCACGGCATCTTCCACAGAAATGTGGAGGATCAATCCATGTCGTGTGAGCTAACTTTTGCTTTTCTTAAATCACCCGAATTGAAGTCTGGCACGGAGAGTTTCATTTTGGCATGTCAAGACAGTGTCATTTCCACCTTAACATACTGTCGTCACATTTTGTGCCAAGACACTACCGATGATAGCTGCATGGCGTGCCATGCACACCCCGAGCATTTAGCACACATACTATCTAATTGTTCAACTCATGCAGGAACGACCTACATCCAAAGGCACCTACATCCAAAAGTCCTCAGGGTGCACGAAACTTTTGCCAGATCGATGCGTTGTATTGATTCCATTACAGACTGTAACCACCTATCTCAGTCGTCAGACGTGGTTATGTCTGAAATTTTACCGCGATTTCGCTGGGATCGGCTGCAGTTTTTCAGATTAGCATTCGCTCCCGGCGAAATCCTGCGGTTGTTCTTATAACAAAATTTTAATTATGTGTGTGTCTGTGTGTCGTAATTATATCCTTGTATTTTTTAAAATTAAATACAACTTCTGTAATTTAAAAAAATAATTTATTAACGAATATAAATATTTATCTGATTAAATATAATTTCAGTTCAAGCTGTAACACATATAATTAGTTTGTATGAATATAATTATTTCCACATTAAAAAAATCGGTGGCATGTGGGGTGTTTCACTTTCAATACAACAAGTCGTTCTATCGCACACATCTATCGATTTTCAAAGTAATTTAGGCACTGCTTGGGATACAAATAGAAACTACTTTCAAATTCAACAATGCAATTCGCTTCACAAATTTCAAAACTCATATTCGAGAAAGAAGTATGAGTTAAACGAAAGACACAACTAAGATTTTTATCAATATGGTAGGGTTTCTCGTCAAGACTTTGTTAGATCCGTGGTTTTATATATTGCCGAATCCACTGAAACTATTATTATTGTTGTCGAGAGAAAATTAACTTTTGTAATAAATTCTTAAAATTCACAATTAGACTACTTTACGGCTCACACTTAAACTAAATGGCCCTTTTCAGGACAACCAAATTTTTTAACGGTGAAATAATGATGTTCACACGAACCAATGTAACTTCGTACAGATATCACTGAAATTAAATAGCCCTGAAAAATAAATTGATGGGAAATTCGTACACAATTTAATATTAATTTTAATCTAAATAATTAAGCAATGTTACAACCAAATTCTTTTGATAAAGTAACATTGATTGTAACTCATTTTTTGGGTAAAAGCTACAACAGGGTTCGTATCCAGCCCCAACCTTGCCATCGGGGGACCCAACAACATAATTTATTCATTTTAAATAAGCCGACGCTCAACAGCACGTGCGCAGTAAAAGAAGAATTGCTTTGACTAATATGCCGACCACGCTTCAAAACAGCAGCTCAGGGCGGAAATTAGTCGCTGGTAAGCGCAGTAGTGGGAGAAGAGGTCTCAGGTAGCCGTCGGTGAATTAACATTTAAAAATTTGCAAAATGATTATAGAGGTAATAGTAACGAAGGCAAAAAGGCAGGAGGAAAGAAGAGAGGAAATAAAATAAGAAATCTCGAAAGAAATTGCCGAAATTAAAAAAGAGATGAGGAAATGGGAAGAAGTTGAGGAAAATTTGGAAAAAATAATGGAAACATATTGATAAAGGTTCTGAGATTAAGAGGGGAAAGAAACAAAAAACAAGTGGAAGAAGTACTGAAAAGAATGAATGACGAATGGAAGGAAACGAACAGCTTAAGACAAATGTCACTAATATTAAAATGAGAGAGAAAATGTAAACGAGATGGAAATAATGATAGACGTAATAAAGAGTACTGGAGTGCACAAGCATTAAAGAAATTAGTGAAGGAGATAGAAGTGGATGGCGGCTCTGCAAGGTCAAAAAGCAATAAGCGCCATTTTTTTAAATTGAGTTAAGCAAATAATCAGGTGTCATTTAACGTACATAATAGTTGTACATAGTAATATTGTATATACTGGTGTTTTTTATTCAAATATTTGGACCAGAATATGGACCAGAATAGCAAGATTTAGATTGGGTGATGAGGTAAGAGAAGGTATGTACTATGAGAAGAAAGAGAACATAAAGTACAGAATCTATGAATGAGGAGAGGAAGCATGGGATCATGCATGGAAAGGATTTAGGAGAGGAATGGTAGAAAAAGAAAGCTGAACAGAGGTGGTAAAGATTCTAGTGGAGGAAGGATGCATGTGAAAAACTGGAAAAATAGAGGCAGGAAATAAGGGAATGAAGGAAGAAACGGAAGTCACTTTGATTAGAAGCATAAAGATTTGTAAGTAGTAGTTATGTAAGAGTGTAAGTAAATAAAGATGCGGATGCATTCTCGCTCGCTTAGTCATTCACAGGACGTCCAAAATCGGGCTATCGTAAAAATAGAAATAAGGATCTAGATATACGAATTTATGTAAATAGTTGTTAATAGTTGTAAAGAGTAAAAATGCGATAATAGAAAATATTTAGGTGGAAATACTGTGAGCAACGGTGGGCATGTAAACCCTTAGGTGGCAGATTATGAATAAAGTACTTAAACATTTAAAATTCTGTAATTTTAAGTATGAACGTTCAATAATGTATATGTAAGCCTAAAAAATCGAAACACTTTTAAATTAAATGTCATCAACTCAAAACTTGCAAAATTCAAAAATTTATTATTGGAATCTTACAAATATTAAAGATAGGTAAAACGCCTAGTTTTATCAAAGACTCAAGTGACTGCTAATTGGTAGATTTATGTGTTAAAAACGACGAATGAAGCATCAAAAATGTTCAGTCAGTCTTAAAATTCTAAACCCAATAACGTGTATTTTAATTTTTTCACATCAAGTGTATTAGAGAGAAAAAAATTATCATGTAAGCAAAAAGTGTCACTTAACTTTTCTCAAATACTAAACGAAAAAATGTTACTTACGAGAATGAAGTCTTTTTTCTTTTTATCAACTTAAGCTTTTGTCTCCCTAGTCATTTTTTTTTTTTTCTACATACCATTCTGACAAACTCAATTTTCTTTTTTTTTTATCTCTGTTCAAAAATTCGAATTGCGAGGTACGTTTATAAACGTACATTTTAGAAGATAAGATTGATACTATGTAAATAACCACGACTATTTAGACATTTATTTATAAATTCAAATTTCATATTATTGTTGGCAGTTTGGCGTTAGCAGCGCCGCCGCAGAATAGAAAACCAGAATAACTCTATAGAACTCAGTGGACACGAAACTTTTTCTTATGCTACGTTCTTTTTGCCGAGGCTTCAATTCTGGAAATGGTATTGGGTATTGGAATGAGTTTTCACCCTTTTCTAAAAAATGTCGCTGGAGATGCCATTGTCGTGTTTGGTGCAACAGTGGTCCGCGATTTTTGAAGGTTATGTGTGAGCTTAAAGAATGAGTAGCTGAAATTCATTCCCAGATGAAGAAACATTTTAGTTTTCCGAATCAAAAATGTCAACTTTATTTACTAAAAGCATAATTCGGGGAGAGTTCTTTTTCACCTGTCTCCGGAAAGAGCTGACTCCATTAACCGAAACAGACAGAAATCAGACGGGGCGACATCTGGAGAGTAGGGCGGGTAGGTTAACATTTCCCAATTCACTCCTTCCAGGTAATTTTTGAACGGTTTCGCAACATGGGGCCTCGCGTTGTCATCAACAGAATTAACAGAGCAATAGCGGGAAAAACGCTCCAGCGGCAGAGTGTATTGACTTTAATACGCTGCCATTTCCACACCTTTGACCGATTTTTTTCAAATTTTCAGAAAAAAAGGTTTTGGAGCCTAGTGAACAATTTTCTCGCGATAAGTTATTTCAACGAACATTTTTTCAAAGGCTGCCCCACTGATCGAAGTTGGAGACACATGGTTTTCGTTCGGCATTATTTCATTATTGAAAAGCAATAAACATATTAGTTTTTTAAACACCATACAAATTTGAAACATTTTTAGTAACAAGCGGCCGAATAATCGCAAGTTGTGTGTAAAAAAGTTTGATAAGAAATATTTTTCGGGCGTGTCAAGGTGAATACGAAGGTATATTTTTTTACGTTGCGGCCACTTTTTCATCGATAGAACTTCCCGAGTGGACAATACTTCTACGCAGTTTCGAGCGCTTATCAAGTTTTTGTACCGGTTCCCCAATTACTTGGTATTGTCAACTTTGACATGGACTTGATGAGCGCTAACAAGAGTATCTAATCAGAGAATTGCATATATTAAAGTTCAGATACTTAGGATTTGACGAGAGTTCGTCACGAAACTCACAACAAAGCTGAATTATGAAAATATGTAAAAATAATGTTTAAGATAGTCCCGTGCTGCTCCAAGATAAAAGTGGAATGACTCTTGACCGGAGAAAATCAGAACTTAATATTGGTGCGCGCAGCGCATCTTGCCTATAGGCCCGACTTACTAAAAATGAGAATAGTGATATTTTGTTTACAGTCCTATTGCGATTTTCTTTTTTTTTTGCTGGCAGAATAAACTTAAATATTTTTAGCCTCTATATAGGAAAAATAAAAAATAAAATAGTGTAAAATTTGAAAATAAATGCGACTGAGGAAATTAAAAAAAAATTTTAATGTAAATATCGTTAATGTTATTTGTTTCGCTCTAAAATTTAAACGTTATTACTTATTTTTAAACAAAAAATACTTTATATACATATTAATGCGGAATTAATGACGTATTTTCTACACAAAAACCGTCAAAAGATCATTTTATATCTATTCATTTGCATTCTTTATTTGCTAATTTTACAGAATTTGTAAAAATAATGAACTATGTTTCTTTTATGGCACAATCAAAATATTAACAATATTAAAAAATGTTAAACTTATTTTGTCACTTTTTTTATCTTCGGCCATTTTAATTTTCTATAATCTCATTTATTTTGAAACTTGTACACTATTTTGTCTTTTTTTTTCTTTGATGATAAAACTATTTAACTTTATTCTTTCAGCAAAAAAAATGAAGAAAAGTATACTAAAACTATTGAAAAATATCACTTTTCTAATTTTGAATATGCATTTCGTAGCAACTCGATCCTACAGGTAAACAGCGCCGTCACTTCGTCTGGTCACCCACGGCCAACTCTAATTCTACTTTTCTCCGTAGGAATTCTTCCATTAAGTGGTGTCGTTTGCGCTTAAAAAGACGTTCGAAAAAATAATTTTCACAGAAAAAAATCAAATGCGCCTACATTTCTTATTGGAAAATTCAATAAGGCATTTATAACCCATATAACACCTGTTAAAATTCTAGCTGTGGAAATGCACCGAAACGTCACGTATATGAATATATAATGGACAACCGCACTTAAAGTAGTAAAATCAAACATTCAGCTACTTTTTTTGGCCATAAATAGTGGTTGACCATCATTAAAAACAAAACACATTGCTTACCCCTGAAGGAGGTGATGAACTCGAGAAAGGAAGGTTAACTGGTTGACCACATGCATAGCATCGATTCGCATTAAAACTGTCTCGTGACGTTGATCCCGCTATATTGATGCCTGTAAATAAAATTATATAAATATTCACATACTCCATATATTTACATAAGCATCTTTCCTTATGGAAAAACCGCTAGAATTTTTTTGAAATTATTCAAAATTTATCATTTCAAGGTCACACAATTTGAATCATTTATTCCAAATAAAGAGAAATTTTTGTAATTATTATTTTCCTTATTGTTAGAATCCTTTAAAGACTGCACGATAAAAATGCATATCAGATAAAAAAATTCTTAGGGGACTACTGATCTGTGTTCTTAATTATGTATGCTACTTGCAAAAATCATTTTGTTAACTACCTGGTCTTAGATCTCAAACATATAAAGAAGTTCTAATATTTTAACTGGCAGACTGCGGTGGCAAGATGATCTTTTCAATTGTCAATCTTGACAATAAAGATATAAATTCGGAATGACGGATTTGAGAGCGTCCACATATTACGTGACATTCTGAAGGAGAGGGGGGGTTTACGCTAATGTCACGCTAACGTCACAAAGTGTCACATCATTGTTCGATTGAAGATTATATAAAGAAATATTTATATCTCGTATTCAAAAATAGGAGCGTTTTAGCGTTAATGGCGTCTTCGATACATGACATCACACGTTGATTTGAATCCCTAACTCTATTTTTATATTATCTTGAAGTGTTTAAAAAAAAGTATTTATCCTGCGATTACATTTTAATTAAACGAAAATCAATTAAAAAAACTCATTTCTATTCAATTAACGCACCATTTATGAGTTCTAAGATTTCAGACTGAACATAAACAATTCGCAATGTATTGCGAATTGATTACAAGAAATTGGTGCGGATTATTTTAAGCATCCAAATTTAGAGTAAATTTTTTTGCTAATAATATTTATATTTAAACCGTGACGTTATTATGTGTACTCCCCTCGCCTAACCCTGTCATACTTAGTCACGTTCGATGGAACACCTTCCCTTTGTGAAAAGGAACGGTAAGTCAAAAAAAGCAAATGGATATATTTTTAGTCAACAACATACTCTTATCGCGCGCGGGTCGCTTCGATTTAAATATAAACGAGCCTAGTGTGTGCGTTTGTTGAATCTCTTGAGTCGCACTCGGATGTTCCGTCTTCAAACGCGCAATGCTTGAATGACACTTGAGCAAAACCTTCTCTTTTAGATCGAAGTTCTTCTATGCATCGTCATATTTTATATTTTCTGCGTAATTAAGTATAGATAAGGATTAAATTTCTCAAATCGCTGTAGGCTTTGAGGCACAAATTCTTACCGTAACACTCGCGTCATGCTGAAAATAGACACTTTTTATTTTGCATTGCATTTTTGATAGTTAAAGCAAAAACTCCGAATCCTATCAAAAAATGGTTCAAGCTTAATGTGTAGCTATTTTGAAATGCTACAAGTCTTCATTTAGTATTTTTTACATATCTCGTCTCTTTTAGCGTAATATTAGCATTTTCGTTTTTGCATAGCAATTTCGATAAATAAATTAAAAACTACGAATTCTGTCGAAAAATGATTTTTTTTTAATTGCGTAGAGTTTTTTAAAAGCAGCAATTTCTCTTTGTGACATTTCACCATATTTTGCGTCATTTGGCTAAAAATTTGAATTTTTAATTTTTTCATAGTATTTTCGATGCGCAAAACCTAAAAAACCATTCCTATAATAATAAATGGTCAAAAAAATGTGTAGTTCTTTTGAAAAGCTACATTTCTGCTTTGAAATTTTTTTATGTATCTGTCGTTTGATGTAAAATTAGAATATTCGATTTTTGTATCGAATTTTCGATGGATAAAAGCAGAACCTTTGGTTAATAAAGGCTGGTTAACGACCTTGTTCTTTCTTTGATGATCCAAAAAAGTGAGCCAAAGTCTGATTTGATCCGTTCATTTTTTCGAGTTATCCGGCTTCCGGATTGACGGCCATCACCAAAACTTGATTTTTGGTTTCAAGAGGTTACAAAACGCGGATATCCGTTGAAAAACTAAGATAAAAAATTTGAGACGATTCTATTAATTTCTCAATCATGAATAATGAGAATGTAAAAAAGTTTATGTGTAAATTAAGTTCAATAAAAACGAGATAAATGGTATATTGAGCATCAAGAGCATAAAGACGGTTATTTTGACGTGTGTGAACTTACCACACAGAACAACGCATGTGAAACAGATAAAGAATGTTTGGTGTTCTTGACAACTTTAAATTATAAACGGAAGAAAGAAATAGTATGCTTAGCAGAAGGGAGACTGTGGAGCCCAGCGATGCAATTTTTTTTGAAGATGAATATCATTTTCTCGATATTCACACTTGCCTGAGTATGTAGCGGGTGTAAAGTTTCATGGTGGCCGGCGGTTGAGTATACATGTGCGAACGTAGCTAAGCTGGTAGTGGCCACATTACGCCTGTTTCATATAAATGCAATGGCGCGTTTTCAAGGGTGGAGGGGGGGGGGGGGGGGGGGGGAGATATTTTGATTCTTCAGTTGCTTATTCTTATTATATTGCAAAAAGAATTTTTTATTGAATAAAAACATGTTTTTTTTCTTATTAAAGTTTTAATATGGCAGTCGATTGCCGCATTTTTCGCAAAACGCATAGATTGGCTTTATCTGTGCGACGTCATTCTTCTTGGGAATCAATGCATTCTTATTAAATAATAATTACGAATAAAATAATTGAAGTAGTCTGCCTAAATAGTTTCTGCGTATTGCCAAAGTGTTTGTATGTTTTGCGGTGAACAAATAAAAATTGGAAGTGGAAATACGCCACAGAGCCGAAACCTGCTTAGTCAAAATTTGTTAAAGGAACATGGCGACTAAAGAGGTCTTACTGGTGCTCAGTTGCATATCTCAGTGACGTCACATCTGTTTGAATGTTATGAAGTCAGTCTGTGGATTGAGACTGATTCAATAATAGTTAAATTGAGATAAAGAGGTAAAATCAATTATATTAAGACAGGGAGATGAGCAATAGATAGTGACTCTACGTTTGAGACACTTCTTCGTCCTGAAAAGGACCGATTGTTTTCAAGGTTTTTAGTGTATGTCACAAAATCTGGTTACTTCTTCAAGTAGATTGCTCGTCTACTTGATACACGGTGATGACGTAATTGCAGGCATTACTGTCGCTCAGAATGACATTTCGACGACGGCTAGCTCATGTCCGATCGTCCGCTCAGGGTATTCGTGCGCGGAGAGCAATCCAATAGTGTCTACGTATTTAGGCGGGGGTAGTCATCTGACGGCACCACTTAACCTTGTAATAGGGGGTGGGGTTGATTCCTGGGAGGACAGGAACCATAAGGGGCTACCGGGATTGAGATCAAGGTATGCTGGGTCCGCATTGCGAGGATCAGGGGGTTTTTCGGGGGAGGTCCTAGGCGACAGACTAACGGAGCGTATATGACATCCAAGGGTGGTTTGGTCCGGTTCCGGTGTCGTGTGGTTATCTCCGTCGAGACTGATTCGCACTCTAGATTGGCTTCCGGGAGGCAAGGGAGGCAGGACGCTTAGCGGTACGGTGATCGGGGTGCCTTGCCTCAAGCGGTAGGTAGCGCGGACAGAGAGAGTTAAAAGCTCATACTCCAACAGAGGGTTCGGTTTAGTGGTGAAGCGGGGCTCTTCAATGCAGAAATCGAATGTCGTCGATGATCTCTCCGTGCTGACGTTTGAGTTCTTCGTGTCACGGGGTGATCCTTCCGATACGGGAGTAACTCTCTCCGTAAAGGGGATCGGCTGCGACTGTGCCGTATCGATCTGCTAGTTCTGGGGGCTCGGGGAGAAGTGAAGTCTTGGTCTTGAAATGTGCTATATTTAACGGCTAGCCGGGTGGCCG
>NC_046666.1:103385388-103404855 GCF_010883055.1 Belonocnema kinseyi | reverse complement strand
ACGATGTTTTCGGCAATGCGGTTGGGCGCGGTTGTCGCACGATTGGCGCGCTTTCATCAAGCAAAAGTCTACAAGCGTAGTCGATGATCAAAGCCGCGCTTGCGCTGTCGAGTGTCCGAGATCTTTTATATTTTTTGACTAAGTGCCGCAAGTCAATTTATTTTAAGTCGAATGACAGGTGAGGTTAGAATGCCCAGGCGACGAAAGAAAGAATTATGTTCAATCGAGTGTTACATCACAGCAGTGTGATGAGGCGAGCCGTGAAACATTGGCGCCACATCTGCAGCGCCCGGTCTGCCACTGTCTGTTATTATTTTGCATATAAAAACACGTAACATGTCATAATGGAAGTTCTAAAAACCGTCATGTAAAGTTCGTTGTGTAGATCATCTTGGGCGAATGTTTTAATCGGTCGGTATTAGTGTGGTGTGGTGAAGTATAACGCCCCCTGTTCTTTCACAATTTTCCACAATTTTCTGACTTATCATTATTTTTATTGCTTTTTGCAAGCTTACTTAATTTCCTGTTGGTGACTTTTTGAAGGCTTCCCATGGTCTTAAGCTTTGTGACTATTGTGTAATTCCTGTGGCATGTAAGCACGTAATTTTGGGGCAAAAATTCTTCCGTGCCTTTTCTATGATGCCATGCTAAGTTCAATTAGCGGCAGCGTGTCTGATAAGTATGATCGCGCCTAATTTTATTTCTGGCTGCTCAGTGCCTACAATTTCCACGAGACTTTATCCCTTCCTTAGCTATCTGTTTCCATTTGATGACTACCTCCATTCGACTCCGAAAATTGTTTCTCCTCATATGCCTCCATTTGTCCTGTTAATTTTCCGTACTTTCAGTGAAATTATTTTCAAGTTGCTTCTTATACATTTGAACTATTATTGTAGTTTTATTATTTTGTAAATTTGATCCTCTTTTAGGTTCAATGATGCTTATCTTCGTATGTATGCTTAGCATTACCTTAGGATAACCTATCTAGGGGCGAGCCCTGTGTACTATATATTGGGTAATCCGATATCTTCCTCCTCAATATATTTCTTTACGTGTGTCTCTCACCTGAGCGCCATGTCCTATTTTTAGAAATTTAAGGGGCTAGGTAAGAATTTGACCAAGGCGGACCCCCAGTCAGCGGATTGGAGGGATGCCAATCGTTTGCTTGACTTTCCGGAACTTAAGATTGGAGTTCATAGGCTCTTTATCGTTGTATCTTTGATTAGAAAAAATACCTTTATCAGAGATATTGCTACATCCTATTCTGCGGGTTCCCCGTAACATCTTTCTCTCAGAATTCTCTTTTTCCCTCAATCCCGTTATTCCTTCTCCATGTAGATCCTCTAGGTCTCAGCGTTTCAGGCATGTGGCTGACCATTGTAGGCGTACTAGGCCAGTCTGCGAATTCTGTGGAGAATTCCACCAAACAAATGAGTGCCCTAATAAGCTCACTGACACCCGCTGTGTCAATTTTAGGGGCTCGCACCTGACTTCGTCAAGGACAAGTCCGGTCTACCAGTATGAGTTTGAAAACATGTGATTCAAGTACTGGAACGACTGTGGTTTCGATCGGGCTGAGGAGGCTCTCCAGTCTCGGTGCATTGTTAGTTCTTAGCCGAGGATGAGCTCTATCCCCCAGCAAGTTCCTGGGACTGATGTTCCGGTTATAAGTCCGGTAATTCCTTGCTCTTCGGCTGCTCGTCTCGACCCCTCCGCTCCCACGGTGATGGAATTAGTTGATGATTCTGAAGTTCATAATTCCTCTGATGTAGAGGATATTGGGGATAACTTGATTGATGTGTCTCAAGCTAGTATGAACTCAATTAAATCACTCCTGGATGATTCTCTCTACGGTGGTCAAGTTCATGCCCCTCCTGGTAACATTGAAGCAAGCATTGGAACATCTCTCCCCTCCGTCCCTCTTGAGTCTCGTTTTACTGTATCTGTTAGGCAGAAATCTATGACCCAATCGATCTAGCATTGTTCCTTTTTAGCTCATTCCTGAGTTTTTCATAACTTGATTGTTGAAAACCAATTATTATTATGCTTATTCCTTAATTTTTTTTGAATTTTGTGTGTAACTGAGACTTGGCTCACCTCTGATTATGACTGGGAATCTCCCGGGTATATCACCCAAAGATGTGACCGTTCTCAAGGTAGAGGTGGTGGCTCTGCTATATTAATTAGGAAAGATCTACTTTTTAGTTTATTGGATCCACGCGGTTATTAGCTTAGTGAAATTGATGCGGTTAGAATCGTGGTCTCTACCTCCCTTGCATCCGTAGCTCTCTCTTCAGCTTATGCCTCTCCGCTTGTCACCTTATGCTATGATTCGTGGCGTGATCTCATTGGCTGTGCCGATGGCTGTCACGCTATCCTCTTATGCAGAGATTTCAATTCCCATTCCTCTGTATGGGGCTCTGTGTCAGAAAATGTAGGTGAAAGAGAGCTGCGCCGTGATGTCTCAGATCGGGATTTGATTCCACTGAATGTCCTATCAAAAATTTCTCCCCTCGCCTGGTAGATCTGGTGCGAATTTGGACTTGATCTTTGTCTCGTCTGCTATTGCCCACTTGTCTTTGGCCGCGGTGTCTGAGGATTTGGTCCTTGTCTTAGAAGATGGTGTAAGTCCTGCGACTGTCTATAAACAGTTCGTAAATGCAGACTTGAGTCCCAACCGCTTTGGTTGGGACCCTCCAGGGAGGGTGTACTGGAGGCGAGGTAAGCTGACAATGAAGTCAAGAAATTCCTTCCTAATCAGAAGTATTTGGCGAACTGTGCGGTCGTTGGCCTCTCGTTGTAGCTCCAAGAACACTGGGGCGGTTACTGATCCTAACTCAGTTGAGACCAGGGAGCTACGGGAGGCTATTTTGTCCTCTCACATTGCTCCTGCCATGGTTCCCCCTACTGTGAAAATTGATGAAAGTGACTCTATGAACCGCCCATTCTCGGAGGTAGAGTTCTGCACGGCTCTGAACTCTTGCAAGGCTCGTACGTCCCCTGATCTTGATGGAATCACCTACGAGGTTTCAGGGGCTTCTCTGGTCCGGTTTTGACCTTCATCCTTTCTGTTTTCAACAGAATGTATGCTCTATCCATCTTTGCGGAGACTTCAGTTGACTCTCATGTCATCTTCATCCCCAAGCCTGCCGGCAAGGGGTTCCGTCGAATCTCCCTGATATTCACCATGTGTAAATTGTTTGAAGGATTCCTTCAGCACAGATTAAAGTTTAGGGGTGAGAAGGAGGAATGGATCCCAAGATTCCAGTATGTGTTCAGGAGAAGCAGATCTGCCCTGGACTGTGTTTCAACCGTTACTACTGAGATTATGGGGGGTTTGGGAGAGGGCGAACTTATCCTGGCTCTTGTGATCGATATTAAGCGTGCATTCAATTCGGTCCTCCCTGGAGTCTTGATCTAGAACCTAATGGACCTAGGGGTTGGGGCAAGAATGACTAATTTTATATCATTTTTGATAACTAGAAGGAGAATATTCTTCTCTGAAAAAGGCGCTCCTCGGGAGTGTGGTGTAAGCGTTCCAATATAAATATAAGTCAGTATAAGGATGATTTGCTTTTAATCGTAAGATGTAAGGATATTATTTTGGCTCTGGCTCTTCTTAAGCAATCTATTGAAACTTTAATCTCGTGGCTCGGTATGTTGGGCCTCTCAATTTCCTTCCCGAAGTCTCAAATTTGGGTCTTCACTAGATCACAGGTAGTTTTAGAAGAAATTTTCCTAGAGGTGGGTGGCCACCTGATTGTCTGTTGGTCAAGTCTTATGTACTTGGGTATTTTGTTCGACATGCACTTGACCTGGGTCCCTCGCATTACGCACATTACTGGATACACTCTTAGAGCCATTAGCGCTCTGTGTGTTATTGTTATAGCCTTTTGGGGGACTGATCCTGCGATCTTGGGTATAATTTATAGGAATTTGATTACAGGTTGCCTTGATTGGAATGCTCACCTATTTGCATGTGTGAGTGTGTCGGCTCAGAGTATTCTCGACCAGGTTCAGTACCAGGCACTTAAAGAGTTTTATTGGGCTGCATGAGTTCTACTTCTATCTTCGTACTCTTGGCTGAGACTAATGAACTTCTCCTTGGTCTGAGAAGGTCATACTTTTCTGATCGTATTATTCTGAGGAATTTCAGTTGGAGAAATAATCCACTGATCTCGAAACTTCAATTAATTGCTGAAAAATCTAACAAGGATGAGGGAAAACTAAGGAGGAATAGGAAATACAGGAAATTCAGACTCATGACTGACAGGCCTGTCCTGGTTTCTTCCTTTAATTCGATTCGATGGGTGTTGATGAGTTGCAGCTGATCTCTCAGACCCTCATACTTCGATAATAGGTGGTAGGAGTTACGACTGAACGTCGTTGACAACAAGCAATTAAGCGTGATAAAAAGAATTTTATTGTTAAACCTGAATATGTAGTGTGTGAAGCTTATTTTTTAAAGGATCAGATAATTTGAATAAAGAAAGTTTTAGCCCCTGATGGAACGGTTATGGGGGTAAGTATTACGATTTGTTTACATTGATGTCCTTTAACCTAAAATAATCGAATCACTCTGACGGCTTTATGATTACATTGTTTTATTTTCATATATTCTTCTTTGGCCGAACTTTTAGATTATTTTGATTGTGTATGAATTTATTTATTAATAAATTCAAGTTTTGAAGTAAGTTATAATTGTAAAATAATTATATTCTTGCAGTCAGAATGATACGAGAAACCTAACTTAAAACCACAGGTTTTGACATCTTAATTTGCAAACTGCCTCGAGCACTGTTCGAAGGCTGCTAAAAAACACGTCGTCTAATAAAGCGTGATTTCTTTAGAAAGAATCCCGAAACGTCTAATAAAAAAGTCAGCTTTCGAAAAATGCTCAGGGCAGTTTGGAAATTGATACGGCAAAAACCCTAGTTTTAATTTAGGTTTATTTTACCATTGTGACTGCAAGAAAATTATTATTTTACAATTATAATTTAGTTTAATACTTGAATTTGTTAATAAACTAATGTATTTGTACGCAAATATCGAAACTCTACGATAATTCCATCAGGAGCTAAAACATTGTTTTTTAAAATTATTTGATTCATTAATAAGTGATCTTCACACACTGAATTAAAATCCTTTTTGTCACGCTTAATTCCTTGTTGCCAACGTTCAACCTCATTTTTTGGAACGACGTCTTTAATCCATGTTTAATTTATGTTTCCATATCGTAATTTAATTTTTAAATAAATAAATGACTAAATGTACGGTACACTTAAAACCTTTAATACTAATAATCTTTTATCATCTTAACGATTACTACAATATACTGAATATTAAAAATTGTGATTTTTATAATTTCTTGTATATGTTTATTATAATGCAATAATACATTAGAATCATTGAAGTCACTAAAAATACAAAAACTGATTTTTATATTAACATTTTAGAAATTCTACTTTATTTGTTTTAAACATTGAAGACCTAATCTTTATATTTTACGGTTTTACTCTGCTTGGAAGCTAAAAATCTTAAAAGGACATTTTGAGTGTATTTAAGGTCTAATTTTTAATCATCAATATTTATTTAATTCTAGAAACAGTTCATCTTGACTTAATTGAAGCTCGAATACTAAATATCTCATGTTTCTTAACAGCTGTCATTTGAATGTAGGGCGCCGCGTTAGTGGCGCCAGTGTTTTATCTTCTGCCGTCCTTTACAAAACTAACTCAGCGCATTTTCATAGCGAGTCACCCCCTGATCAGAGTAAGCTAGCAGTAAATTCGATCTCGAGTGTTTCCACTTTGTTTGTATTTATAATTATATGATGCTCATTTCAGGAGCACTTTGCCTTCCATTAGAAAATGTATTTGCTTCCTGAAATTTACAAAATTTACAAAAAATAGGAAATTACAAAATGCATTGCAGTCCCAATATAGAAGCCATTTCGATGGTACCCTTTATCTCTTTCGTACAATCTCGGGACTCACCAAACCATACAAAATAGTTTTTTGTTGTATTTTTGCCATTTTGGTTTTATAATGTTATAGTGAACGTGAAAATGTTTGTGCTCGAAAATGGAACTTTATAAAAGTATTGATTTTTAAGTATATACGTACATATATCAGGGTGGTCATTTTAATCAAAGAAAAAAAATTCCCGTTCATTTCCCGTGTCTTTCTCGGTGCAAAAACATTTCTCACGGTCAATAATTTAAAAGAATTTGAACTCTAATGCTAAGCTTTTTTCCAATTGAAGCACTAAAAAACAAACTAAAAATTAAAGCATTCAAATGGAAACTCTTAAATTAAAAAATTTTCCATTGACGTTTTAAAATTTTTTAATGAAAAAACTTTTTGTTCGATTACTCAATAATTTACACGTATAAAGTGGAAAGTAGGAACACTTTACAATTAAAAAAGAAGTTTAAATAAAAAGCAGCTGAACTGCAAATTTAGAATTTTTAACTTTCATAAATGATAGATTTCAAAGATTTAGATTCAGTTCCAAAAATATAAATTCACGTCATCACTTTCGCGTTAAATTGAAGAATCAATCAATGAACTTTAAAATGTTTTAAATTTTATTGTTTTCAGCAAATTTAAGCTGAAAACATTGAAAATCGAAAAATTATCTTTTTTTTTTATTCAACACTTCGTAAATTAGAAGTTTAATTATTTTCATTTCAAATAGTTAAAACATCACTGAAAAGATTAAAAATTTTATTTCTAAATCCTGCGAAATCCAGAAGTTTATAATTTTTCCAAATGAAAAATTATTTTTGAAGTTCTACATAAATTCTAAATATTTTAACAAGTAATAAAAGGTAAATAATAAATGTTTTTTATCAACAAATTTCATCTTCACACACCATTAATTTTTAATTGTTCAAGTCTTCAAGTTTTCATATTGAAATTCTTTAAATGAAAAACGTCAGCTTCAAAATAAAAATCTAAAATGGAAAATTTGTTAATCAAACTATTTTCCAATCACGCATTGTAAAGTGAATGGTATCATAACAGATAAAAGTAACAATTAAACTCATTATTTTAAGAGCTGCTAAAATCGACTTTTGGACAGATTTTTTTTCTAAAGATTTGTAAATTTCCCAGTCAAAAAGTAAATTCTGAAAATAGACTGTTTTGAGGCATCTGATTAGACTTTGCCTAAAAGCTTATATGTCTCTTCGAAAGATAAACGCTTCCTCTTGCTTTCCTTCGACATTTTCGTAATGCCGGGATACACCTGATTACGCAACGCATAACCTAAACACTGAATGACTAAAAGCGAACTGAAGCAAATGTACTCCGACATTTTTGCCACTGACTGAAGTGACCCCCTTGGACCACCTTATTCTCTATAACGAGAACTTTTCTTGTGGGACTGCAGTGTACTAACAAATTTTAAAAACCCATGACACATCAAACAATTCAAATTTCGTATTTGAAATGGTAATTTTTTGAGCTGGAAAAAGGAAGTTCCGTCGCACCCTATTCCTTTCCCAACTTTATGATTTTTTACAAGAATTGTCAGAATATTTTATTCCAAAATTTATGATCAAAAAGTCTAAGGCAGCAGGGCTGGACGGTGTAAAGAACTAAGCGTGACTGCTTAGCACACAAGAGGTATGGGAGAGACAATTAAAAAAAAGAGGGATCGGGAGAAGCAGGAAAATTATAGAGGAATTACGCTAATGAATACTGAGTACAAAGTAAACGCGATGGTGTTTGCGGATAGTCTGTGAAAGGATTTCGAGGGGCAAGGATCATTTCCGGAGACGCAGGAGGGGTTGAGGGAGAGAAGGAGCACTATCGACTATATTTAGGTCTTGCAGCACGTGGTGATAGAAAATTAGAGAAGATTGGATCAAAAGTATACGCGCCTTTTGTGGATCTCAAAGGCGCGATTCATTCGGTGGATAGGGGAGTGGAGAGAGACCTTCTCGAGAGGGCAAGGGAGTTGCACGAAGAGACAAAAGAAAGGGTGAGAGGAGAGGATGAAATTTCGGAGCGTTTCTGGGTGGATAGGGAGCTGAGGCATGAGTGTCCGCTTAGCGCAACGCCTTTTTCGATTTTAATCGCGGATATAAAAAGTAAGACAGCGGTCGGAGTGGTAGGATGAGTTAGCGTGCTATCAAAGAGTGAGGAGGCTTTAACTGAGATGATAAAATGGTTGAGAATATACCTGGATAAGAACAGGTTAGAGTGAAATGCGGGGAAATTCCAAGGGTATGATGTTCGGGAAAGGATGTAGGAGGGATAAGATAGGTGAGTGGAAGGAAGGAAAAGGCGGTGCAGGAGGTGAAAGAGTTTGTGTACCTGGACTTCCTGTTTGGGAAAGTTATCAGCTGGTTCGGGAGTGTTAGTGGGAGAAGGAGAACGGAGTAGGGGTGGGTAGATGGTGGTTGAAAGGGAAAGGCATAAGAGGCATAAAAGGAAAAGGCTTGAACTGCGGTAGTGTACGGGCGTGTTGTTATAGAGCTCCTCAAGGCTTTTGTCGCGTGTATATGGAATTTAACTGTAATCCTGACACTTTAATTTCCCTGTCTTAGTTTTTTCCGGTCTATTTTGTGAGGTGTTTGGTGTTGTGGTGCATCTCCTTTTCTGAGTGTCTGACCCGCGATTTTTTGCTCTTTTTCCACGCGATCTGATGTGTTTCTTGTTGTTTCGTGCTGCCTTACATGCATGGCTAAATGTGTGCATCTAAACAGTTTAACTTTCTCCTGTGAATCATCCATACATGCAAATAATGGAAGGTGAAGGTTCGCATTTGCACGAATCTTCTGCGCAGGCACTCGGGTAGATATATTTAAAGGTCCAGGTAGATCGTTTAAATGGTCTGAAATCTTTAAGATGTCCTTTCCGAAATTGAAATAAAAACACGATCATAAATAACAAGCAAAGACGCTTAAATTGAAATAAGAATTCGATAATAACTAACATGCAGAGAGCCTATCTCAATAGAGTAGCCGGCACTCAAGGGTTTCAAGCTTTCGGATTAAAATTTAGAAATAGGTGTTTTTTTTTTAATTTCAAAGTTAACACCCTAAAACATAATAATTCGGAATCTGCGGGTTTCGATGATTTCAGATGTCGGACTTTTTTTTAATGTTTAAAATTGGAATTAATACAAAAATTCTCGTAAATGGAACATCAGACGACAGAGAGTTCCACGTAATGACAAATCCACATTCTCCAAAAAAAGTTTTAATTTGTAAATACCAATTATATTTAATGTCTGATTGATTTCGTTGAGACAAAACCATAAGTTCTTGGGTACCGAGAACTTTCCATGCAATAAATTTTATTTAGCCAAGACATTATCGAACAGAAGACCCGGTGAGACAGGGGCAACACTCCCACCTCCAGTCGAACGGCATAGTTGCAAGTATTGCTGGGAAGAAGTAATAATTTTTTTAAAAACGATAGTTGGACTTTCTCAATGTAGTTCTCAAGGCGGTCTTCTTATCTGTTACAAGGATGCACATTCAAAACTCAAGGTCCTCGTTATGAAGAACAATTATATCTTTGTAAAAATCGCGTATGAATGTATTGTTTTTATCCTGGGTCTAGTGTACTTTTCACCATCCAAGACTATAGAATACTTTTGTTCTAACTTTGAAGATTCTCTCGCGCAGATATATAAAGATAATCCTAATATCCCAATTGTTATAGGAGGCGATTTTAACTGTCGTGTTGACAATTTAAATCAGCTAGATTCTGCGATTGTGTCTAATAAGGCTGTCTCCACAAACCGATGTTCTAGAGATAGCTTTAAAAATAGTAGGGGAAAGTTATTCGTCAACTACATGGAAAAAAGCGATTTATTCTTACTGAATGACCGTTCTTTTAGCGACTTTCCAGCGCGTTCAACTTTCGATGGACCTATAGGTACTAGTGTGATTGATTTAGTATGGTGATCTCACGATTTTAAAAATCCATTTTGACACGTCTAAATCAGCTAATTTTTATACTTTCATGATAAATAGGGAAGAGTGTTCCATTGTATATGACTACGTGGATATTTTGTATGAAAATTTATTATCTACTATAATAAAGATTTCTGAAGAGTTAGGAATGAAGGACGTATCCGAAGGTATAAGAAAGAGCTGCAAACCATGGTTCGACCGAGAATGCAAAGAAGCTAAAAATCTTGTTCTTGCTGCTCTAGAGGTCTACAAAAGAGACATGTTATCTGAATGCACGCGATCATTTTATCAAAGTCTGAAAAAAGAATATAAAAAAATTTTTAATTGAAAAAGTTAGCGTTGCAAAACAGAACAGTAGAATCAATGGCAAATGTTCGTAGCTCTTTTGATTTCTGGAGCATCATTAACGAGTTTCGACGGAAAACCCCTTATAAGAATAATATTAATATAGAAAATTGGTTGACATATCTCAAGACAATGTACCCCATTATCATAATGGGTGTGCCTCGAGTTCCAAACATTTCCAATCCAACTCTTGACTCCCGCATAACCGCGTTAGAAATTAAGAAGAGCATAGCAAAATGTAAAGAAGGAAAGGCCTCTGGTGCCGATCTTGTCAATTAACTGAAAATTGGCTACAGTATTTTCAGATTTTATTTAATCGAATCATGACCACTGAAATAATGCCTAGCTCTTGGGGTCAACTAACAAAGTCCATGTTCTTTAAGAAAGAAGACATACATGACTAAATGGGTAACTGATGCAAATTTAATTCCAGAATCTCAGTCGGGATTCAGAAAAGGGAGGAGTTGCTTAGGCAACTTATTTAACCTTATTTCTCTAATACAGATTGGCCTTAGCTATCCCAATAGTTTAGTCTATGTTGCTTTCATAGACTTTAAATGTGCGTTTGACTTTCTTTGTCACGGAATGTTGTGGAAGAGACTGCATGAGCTGGGCATAAGCAACAAAGATAATTAACATTATACGAAACTTTTATGAATCTGCATTTTTCTTCATCAAATCCGGTGGAGACACGACATCTTCTGTCAACGTCACACGAAGTCTCATGCAGGGAGAGGTTCTTAGTTCTCTTCGATTCATACTTTTCATAAGTGACTATGGCGATTTTCTCTTAAATCAAGGATGCAGAGGCCTTTCCATCAATAGCAAAACAGAAGTACAAACACTTGATTATGCAGAGGACATCTTACTTTTTGCTGATGCTCCCATAGAACTTAGAAGAAACTAGAAGCTTTGCGTTGGTACTGCGCGCAAAAATGGCTAACAGTAAATGTGACCAAAACTAAAATCATGATCTTTCAAAAAAATTCTCAGAAGAAATCGAAATTCAAGTATTTTAAATTTGGAGAAGACAGAATTGAAGTTGTCAAGAAATTTACATATCTGGGTCTCCCGATAACCAGCTCTGTATCATTTACCGCCGCCGCGAAAAATTCGTAAGTTCTGCAAACCCGGCACTTGGGGCGACAATAAAAACAATATACGTTACGAAAGCAGACTCTTGGCCGACTTGTGATAAACTATATCAAAGTCTTTGCCTAAGTGCGCTGTTGTATGGATTGCAGTTCTGGAGCGTCGGTCACCTGAACTACATTGAGAGTCCAACTATCGTTTTTAAAAAAAATATTACTTCTTCCCAGCAACACTTGCAACTATGCCGTTCGACTGGAGGTGGGAGTGTTGCCCCTGCCTAACCGGGTCTTCTGTTCGATAATGTCTTGGCTAAATGAAATTTATTGCATGGAAAGTTCTCGGTACCCATGAACTTACGGTTTTGTCTCAGCGAAATCAATCAGACGTTACATATAATTGGTATTTACAAATTAAAACTTTTTTTGGAGACTGTGGATTTGTCAGTACGTGGAACGTACTCTATTGAGATAGCCTCTCTGCTTGTTAGTTATTATCGAATAATTATTTCAATTTAAGCCTCTTTGCTTGTTATTTATGATCGTGTTTTTATTTCAATTTCGGAAAGGACATCTTAAAGATTTCAGACCATTTAAACGATCAACGTGGATCTTTATATATTTCTACCCGAGTGCCCGCGGAGAATTTCTCAGGACTTCTCAGAGCCTTGCGAATCTTTAACATATACTCTAAGATTTCTATCGGTAGGGACATCCTGATTGCTAACGTTTTCTATACGTTTCGAAACGTTTTTTGCGAACAATATAAAAAAGTTAAGTCCACCATTTGTGATTATTAAGTTGAACTATTCCATTATTTTTAATGTTATGAAGTAAAAAAATGATTGATTTTAAAATTTCTATATGGTACCCAAATACCTCAGAAAATAACCGTTTTAAATGGAAGACCTGCTGCAGCTCTTGACGCAGCGAAATTAAGTGACAGACAAGCAGTTCATATCCGTACGACTTGTGCTGATGCTCTAGGAGTCAATCTATCTTCTGCTGTTTTGAACAGATCTTCTACACATCGATTCAGACAAAAATTCAGAATAGAATACATGGAGAAAATTCGAGAGAAAAGTAAGAAGTTCAAGGATAAAGCAGCCATCTTACATTGGGATGGGAAATTGCTGCCTGTACTCACTGACAAGGATGAAGTGAATCGACTGCCTATTCAAATCACCACAGAAGGTAAGGAAATATTTCTTGAAGCCCTCGAAGCTGAATCAGGAACGGGGAAAGATGAAGCCGAGGCCGTTTATGAAACTCTTTAACAATGGGACTTCCTTAATGAGGTGAAAGCTTTATGCTGTGATACGACAGCTTCAAATACTGGAAAGAACAACGGTGCTTGTAAGTTGATAGAATTTGGCATGGGAGATGATAAAATACTGTTTTCTTTTCGTCATCACATAGCTGAAATGTACTTGAAAGCGGCTTTCGAAAAAAAGTTTGGGCAGACAACGGGTCCAGATGTTCCGTTCTTCAAGAAATTTCAAGATTCCTGGAGTACCATAAATCACACGAAATTCCGGTCTGGAGTGGCAGATCGGTTGGTGGTGAAAGCTCTTCGAGGTGAAGTAGATGAACTTATTTTTTTGCGAGAGAAAATATCAATGACAACACTGTCGAGAAGATTACTGAGAATTGCTAAAACTTGTAATTTTCCTAGGAGAGGTACCACCGCGAGGAGTTTCCTTTCGAGTTCCTAGAGCAATGCGCCAAGCTATTTGGTTGGCAAAAGCCCTTTACATCCTCAAAATATTCCTCTTCCGAAACACGTAACCTCTATCAGTGATATGAATTCTTGCCGCGAAAGACCTTCAGATGTTAAAATCAAATCATCTCTTTGCAAAGCAGGAACGAGAAATTTCCACTGCTATCTTCGAAAAGTTCAGCTTATATCTTCGGTACCTTGTACCGGACACAAAAGCACAAAAGTTCAGGGAACTGGCTGATAAAGAAATCGAATACTTCTCCAAGGATTCAATGAAATTCGTTTCAGTTTATCACATAGAAACATCCGTCCTTGAAGAAGACGCTTCACACTGGATGCGGAATGCAACCTATGAAAAACGGAAGAAAATTATTTCTCAACTCAAAGTGGTCAACGATGTTGCAGAGAGAGGTGTCAAATTGATATCTGACTTCAACGATTTGATAACGAGAGATGAGGATCAAAAACAATTCTTATTGCATGTTGCTAGAGAGTACAGGGAAAAGTTTCCAGGCATCAGCAAATCAACACTATCTCGCGACGCTTAGTGGTAGGAAATGTAGACTGAGAAATGAAGAAAGAAATGTAAACAATAAAATTGTTTGACTTTAGAAATCACTAATTTGCTTGAATTATTAATGGAATATTGAAAATACATAATTTTATTATTTAAACAATGGAAATTATTTGAAAATATGAATGTCACTTAAAAATAAAAGTTGGCCAGTTCGTTCTAAAAAAAAAAAACAGAATTTTAGGCGAATCGATAAAAAAAATTTGTTTAAACGATTGAGGATTTATTAGATAATGTAGACAAGATACCTTGAAATTAATATCCATAGTTTTATTAAAAGAAAAGCTGACTTTTCTAACATAGTTTGAAAAAAGTAGAAAATCGATAATGATAATTAATTGTTCTAGCAATTTATTTATTTAGATAAATATAAATTAACTGAAAAAGATTTGAAAACATTTCAATAGACCTATAGGTCTATTATAGTTTTCAGGGCATCGTGGGAGTGGGTTAGGGGCGTCAAAAATAGATGTATAATTGTTTGCATCTAGCATCAAGAAAATTTTGCAATGCATTTTTGGACCACCCTAAGGTTACATGCTTAACCGTAGTCTTTCCTGGAAAGAGCACGTAATAAACATCTCGAGGAAGACCTTTAGATCACTCTAGCAACTTAAAAGAAATGAAGAATCATTTCCCACACCTACAAGGTTACTCCTAGTTAAGAGCCTAATTCTACCAGTTTTCGGCTTTGGGTATATCGCTTACGATGATACATCGTACGAACTAAACATTAAATTAGAGCGTGCACTAAATTATTGCATTCGATTCATTTATATTATACCAAAATATTAGCATATAACAATATACAGGAAGCGCGCTGTGCTCCTAGATGTTGCCAAAAGAAGACAATATTTATGTGTAATCTTATATACAGGGTCTCGAAAAAGTCCCGGGACGGTTGGATATTTCCTCAGGTAAAATATTTTTCGAAAAAGTGAAGGTCATTCTTAAGGTAAATTTCGACGAGGAATTCAATGGTGACCTTCATTTTGACCTTGAAGTTGACCTTCATGGCTTTCTGAAGGTCAACTTTGTTTTTTTAAATGGAAATCTCCTTTTTTACATCTGCAATCGATAGAGCGGAAAATTCTACGTTCAGGTACGTACCCAAGTCATAGGTCAATTGTAACGTTCAAGGTCAGTGAGAGGTTATTTGAAATTAATAAAGTTTTCCAAGAGGTCAGTGTCATTCCTGAAGTAAATTTCAACGAGAAATTCATTGGTGAGCACTGTGTTGATCTTGGTGATGATCTTTAAGGTTTTTTCAAGGTTTTTTCCGAGCAGTTTACGTTTACGTTTAGCATTACCCAGGAACAACGACGTGGACGTAGTAAATTCTGTTCCCTTTGGGGTGCTTGATTAGCGTGAGTCCCCTTGCCTCTCACGCTTCAGTGAAAATGTTCGAACTGAAAACCTTGAGCTTCTTGGCAAAAAGCTATGCGATTGTAAAAATGAGTTACAGCATTAAGAATCATCTCCCTATCAAATAAAGTAGCCTGTTGAATCCAATCTGCAATTCGTCTAAGCTTTGCGGTTGCGTTGAGTATAATTTGCTCTTTAAATAACCCTAAAGAAAATAGTCGAGAGGCATCAGATCAGGAAATCTAGCAGGCTACTCGATTTCACCCCTTCTTTCAATCCACCTTTGAGGGAACTGAGTATCCAAATATGCTCGAACCTCCCTACCGTAATGAGCCGCTGCTGCGTCCTGCTGGAACCAAATATTTTGAAAAATTATCGCCTGTAATCTCCCTTATTCTTGGTACAATTTGGTTTCTGAGTTAACTTCACCTTTTAAAGTGAAAGTAGATTAATCTGAAAATACTGTATTGTACAAGAAAAGAGAATCTCTATCAATTCTGTCACTCATAATTTCACAAAATTCAACCCAACGATCAGGATCGTCTTCATTGAGCTATTGTACCAGATGAACTTCGTAAGGATGGAAATTAATGCTTTTTAAAATACTTCGCACTGTCTCAGGAGCAACGTCACACTCATCACTAGCTCGACGTAAACCAAGGTGTGGGTTTTAAACAAATGCTTGAGCTATGTCCATCTGCATCTCCTCAGATCCTGCATATTTTTACCGACCAGTTCTCTGAAGGTCCTTGATAGATCCATGATTCATAAAGCGCCTTACAGTTCTTTCAATTGTTGATTTTGAGACAGGATTTAACCCTTCTCAAACACGAAAAGTGCGATTAAAAAGCAAACGAACTTGATCATAAGATCGAACTCGACCTCCCCAACCATGCATCATTAATACAGATACCCTCTCTTGTTCCGAAAGTTTAGCTTACGCCATAATAATCTTTTAGCGAAAGATAGTAAGTATGTACTCGTAATACGTAAATTTACTTTCGATTCGTAATATTCGTATGAAGAAATGGTATGGGACTTATGGTATCGCCTTAGGTATTGACTCAGGTATTGACTGAGGTATCGACAAACAGTATAGGACTGTATAACTCTTCGAAGAGGAACAGAACTCTCACCAGAACGCCTGGAACTTTTAATGAAAAATTTCCTTATGATTTTACAATATTCATAACACTGTAACCAAGATCAATACAGAGCTCACCAATGAATTTCTCGTTGAAATTTACTTCAGGAATTACACTGACATCTTGGAAGACTTTGTTAATTTCAAATAACCTCTAACTGACCTTGAACGTTACAATTGACCGTATGACTTGGGTACGTACCTTAACGTAGAATTTTCCGCTCTATCGATTGCAGATGTAAAAAAAGGGGGTTTCCATTTAAAAAAACAAAGTTGACCTTCAAAAAGCCATGAAGGTCAACTTCAAGGTCAAAATGAAGGTAACCATTGAATTTCTCGTTGAAATTTACTTCAGGAATGACACTGACCTCTTGGAAAACTTGGTTAATTTCAAATAGCCTCTAACTGACCTTGAACGTTACAATTAACCTATGACTTGGGTACGTACCTGAACGTAGAATTTTCCGCTCTATCGATTGCAGATGTAAAAAAGGGAGTTTCCATTTAAAAAAAAAACAAAGTTGACCTTCAAAAAGCCATGAAGGTCAACTTCATGTTCAAAATGAAGGTCACCATGAATTCCTCGTTGAAATTTATTTCAGGAATTACCTTCACTTTTTTGAAAAATATTTTACCTGAGGAAATATCCAACCTACCGGGACTTTTTAGACACCCGTATAATATATTTCATAATCAGGCACCTAAATATCTCCTTGGCTTTTTTCAAATCTAGCGACAACAAACAATCCAATAAGCCGAAACTTCGTGAAATAAAAACGGCCCTTACTTTTTCACGTCATAGCACCTGTAAGCTGCATAGATCCTTTATTGTTAAGGGAGCCCGACTCTGGAACAAGGTACCCTTATCGACAAGAAATTCGCCGAATAGCTTTTACTTCAAAAAATCATTTTACGAAGATCTCTTTAATATTGATAACCCTAACCTTGATATCACTTATTGGTAGCTTTCAATACATTATTTTATTTAGTCATTAACATTTCTAAATTTGCAAACCTATAAAGCTAGCCTACATTATCCTTATTGTTACTTCCAATTCTATGCTTAATTTCATTAGTAGCCTGTTTATTACTTATATTTCTTTTACGCATTATTTTATTTTATTTCACAATATTTCGAATTGCTTATGAACTAGAAGTTACATAATTGGACTCCAAAACAACCACATTAGATATATACCTTCACTAGACCTAGAGACAATGTAATTTAAGCGATGCTGTATTATGTGTTCCTTAGAGGGCTATTTAGCCCTAGGGACTTCATAATAAATACAAATACAAATACATTTGTTTAAATAATTAATAATTATTTGAAAATTCCATAGCGAAGAGTAATCACAAAGACATTCTTTGTTGATTCCATAAACAAATTCACCATATTTGTATAGAAATAGTTAAACTGAATTTATTCATAAGAATTGTTTAAATAGTTAATAATTATTACCAATTTAAATAGTTTGACAGCAAAGAGTTATCGCAAATGCATTCTTTGTTGAATCCATATAAAATTGCCTATTCGTTCAAAAATATCGAAACTCTCATTTTGTTTATAAAAATTATTTAAATAATTAATAATTATTGTGAATTTAGAAAGTTTTATAACGAAGCGTAATCGTAAAGACATTAGCGGTTGATTCCATAAACAAATTGAGCCTATTGGCCTATTGGTTTAAAAGCATCCAAACTTTGATTTTGTTTATGGGAATGAATCATATAAATAATAATTGCTGTCAATTTGGAAACTTGCATAGCGCCTATTCGTTTATAAATAGACAAAATCTCATCTTGTTTAGGAAAATTGTCTAAATAATTTATAATTATTGTCAATTTAAAAAGTTTCATAGCGAAGAGTAATCGCAAAGGCATTCTTATTTGACTCCATAAAGAAATGCAGCTTATTCGGTTTAAAATAGCAAAACTCTAATTTTGTTTATGAAAATTGTTTAAATAAATAATAAATATTGTCAATTTGAAAAATGTATTGCGAAGAGTAATCGTAGACATTCTTAATTGACCTTTGAACAAATGGAGACTATTCGTTTAAAAATATCCAAACTCTGATTTTGTTTATGAAAATAGTTTAAATAATTAATAATTATGGTAAATTTTAAAAATTTCATAGCGAAGAGTAATAATCGCAAAGACATTCTTTATTGATTCTATAAACAAATCAAGCCTATTCGTTTAAAAATAGGCAAACTCCTTATAAACCGATCTTTCTCCGATATTCCGCTCTGCGCATACATAATTTAAAATGATAATATGTGCAAATCAATTGTCTACAGGGTTTCCCAGACTAAAGTATCCGGACTTAGATGGGTGTATAAGAATTAAAAAATTAATCGAAAATTCCCTGTCCAAAAATCATTTTAAGTATTTGTTTTTGAGTTATAAAATATTGAAGCTGGACCAATCAGGAGCGCGGCATAAACAGTTTTGCGTCTGTGAGCGGGAGTTCAATTTAGTGTAGTGAGTGTTGTTTTCCCATCACTAACCCCGCACCGGCGCTCTTCTCAGTAACACTGCGTTAGACTTCCGCTCATGTACGCACGTCACTTTATACCGCGCACCTGATTGGTCCAGTCTAAATATTTTATAACTGCAAAACTACAACTTCATTTGATTTTCGAAAAAGGAATTTTGGATTGTACTTCATTATTTTTATACAGCTATATAAGCCTGTTGAATCTAGCGCTTCGCACTCTGATATTTCTCCTTTGCGCTTGGAATACTTGAATAAAACTTGATCAAAAATATGTCTTTTAGATCGCAGTATTTAAATGTGCCTTCATGTACTGAATTTTCTACTTAATTAAATATATTTAAAGATTAGGCTGCTCAAAGCTCTGTAGGCTTTGAGGTACACATTGTGATCGTGACACTTGCGCTACGGGTTTGATTTTTGATAGGCATTTGTAAATGTTTATTCTCTGATCTAACTGAAAATAAGTAAAAAACTGCAATCCTTTTTTCAGACATTTTTTTTTATCTCGCGCTTTTCTGTTAAAAATTGGTTTTTTGTTTTCATATTATTTTTTATGGACAAAACAAAATATCCTACAAGGGTCTGTTAGCGTAATATTCGAATTTTCGATTTTTTGCATACTACGTTCAACAAATAAAAACAAAATGGCTTTTTTTCGTACTTTGCGCCGTTGGTTTAAAATTTAAATGTTGCGGTTTTTCCTCTCACCTTGCTGAAATTATATTTACAATTATGTTTTCTAAAAAAAATTTTACAAACCAGCAATAGATGTTTATTTTATAAATAAATTATAT
>NC_046666.1:103369245-103385288 GCF_010883055.1 Belonocnema kinseyi | reverse complement strand
TAGTTCTGAATTTTTCAAAAAAAAAATTCTAAAATCGGTGCATAATTGCGTTCTAAATGTCATTTTGAACCTCGTTTTCCGATTTCACCCCACTGTGGGACGTCCAGACGGAAAGACAGGCAGACGCCACCGTAAAAACTGGATTTTCGAATTGTACGCGTCTCAAAACGTGGAGGTCCATCGAAAAAGTGTAGTGTCAAATTCCGGACAATTCTAATACTTTCTTAAGGGGGCGACCCATGTAACGGTTTCAAAAAATCGATTTTTTATGTTGCTTAAATGGAAGCTTGTCATCCCAAAAACTTGCTGTAAAAGTTTCAGAGACGCAGATGCATTCTTTAACCCCTAAAAAGCGCCCCGCGCGCATCACGCTAGCCTGACGATGCTGCATTTTTCAACATGTAAATCTTTAAGCGCTTTTTTCCCCGTTTCATATTTTTCATAATTGCCCGGAAGATAACTCAAAAAGTATTTGACCGATTGAGTTCTCCTTTCACGCACATATAGTTGAAATTATTGCCTTCTTTATGAAGCTCTCTGAACTGGGAAAAAAATAGTAAAAATTTATTTTTTAAACAATTTCATGCAAACTTTTGGGTAAAAATCAATTTTTTAAAGAGGACGCGATTTTGTCAAAAATAATTGTTCTTAAAAAATGTTGAGTTCACACAGAAGCTATGAATATAGGAGAGCGGAGGGTAATGTGGCGCGGCGGTTAATATAAGGCACCCTCATTTAAATTCATTGATTTATAGCGAGAGGTATTTAGGTATCGTCCACAAATTACGTAAGACGTTTTTCTTTTGTTTATATCGTTGTGTCCTTCTCAACTTTACAGCAATTTTATGCTCGTCTTTATTCAAACAAAAGAAAAACGTCTTACGTAATTTGTGGACAATCCCTTACTGTAGTGTATTTTTTTATGTGTACAGTTTTGTATAGTGGAAAAAATTGCTCAATAAAGCTAATCACTCAATTCTTATTATGAAAATTTAATTTTACGTGTTATGTGTCAATTTTGTGATATCGTCATGGAAGGGCTGCCTCCTGACAAAACTAGTGAAAAATAATATAAGTGTCACCCGAATGTAAGTGTAAAAACAGTTATATGCATAATATGTGTAGCGGTATATCACAAAAGTAAGTATGATATGTTATCTATCAAGAAGTATGTTGGAAACAACTTGGTAATGTGTCCTGAACATAACCAACCAAACCTAACCTCAAAAATTTCGGAGGAAAATCTAAGTGAGTCAACTAGATATTTAATTGCGCAAATAAAAACAAAAACTATAGGGCAACTGCAAAAGGAGTTGCTTGATGAAATATCTGATAAAACACTAGATCTTCATAATTCAACAATTTTTTATCCAGAGGTCCAACAACAACAAGAATGCCTACTTACAGAAAACACACTATTAAAAGCACTGAACAAGGAATTGAGTGAAAAAAATTAATTACTTCGTGAACTTCTAACTTTGCAAAAAACCACAGCAATAAACAAGGCAACTTATGCTGAAGTTACCTTAAACATAAAACAAAAATCAAAAAGGATACCTAAAATTATTGTGAAAAACACTAATAAAGAAAACAGTGATAACACAAATATAAAGAAAAACATTACACAGTTATTAACAAAAGACAAAAGTATTCAAGCTAAAGATGTCATTACTAAAAAAAATGATATAATTATAAATTGTGTTGATTGCGAAAGTGTAACAGCTGCTGAAAAATTACTAAAAAGTGAACTGGATAAAAATTTTGAAATTACAACTGAAAAATTAAATAATCCAAAGATAAAAATAGTTAACATAGATAACTCTACAAAAATGGATTCAGAAACAATTGAAAAAGACATAAATATAAGAAACCTCAGAAATTTTAATGATAAGGGAAAAGTTCTTCACATGTACACTGTGGAAGAAAAAGGATTAACCAGTGTAATAATGGAAGTTTATATCAGAGAAAAGAACAATAGTATCTTAGTTGGTTACCAAAGTTGCAAAGTTTTTGACGTAATTAATGTCAAACCTTTTCATAATTGTGGTGGTTTTGGACATAGTACAATTAAATTTAGGAACAGTTTAGTATGTTTGCGCTGCTCACTGAAACACAAAACATCTGATTGCAACACTAACAACATTAAGTGTCCAAATTGTTCATATAGTAATTCAGAACCAAGTTATCAAACATGAAGGTGTGTATCACAATATGAAATCTCTCAATAAGGATGGAAACATTAAAGACAGTCGCATCTTATATGTAAATGTTCGTAGTATTAGCCATAATTTGGATAAACTTGAAATTCTTATTAAGAGATTAAAAATTAAACCGTATGTTATAGTATGCGCCGAATCATGGAACATTGATAATATAGATTTATATAAACTACAAGGCTAGAATTTAATATTAATATAATATAAATAATATAACATAAATAATTTAATATGAATTTAATATGAATCTAAACAAATTTTTAAATAGCACTAAAAACTATAAAAACCATCTGATTATTGGCGATTTTAACATTGATATTTTAAAACAAAATATTATTAGTGAAGATTTCTTAAACAATCTACTTGAAAAAGGTTTTTATCCAGGTTTCATTGGTATAACTAGACCATTGAATGAAAGTGGAAAAGGATCATATATTTATAAAGAATAAAAATTTACAAACAAAAAATTTCAAAGTATCGACTCCTTTTACTCATCATTTTCCACTTTGCATTGAAATAAATAAACCACCTAAACCGGAAAACTTTGAACACAAATACTTCTTTAATTATAAAAAAATGAGCATTATTGCAGCATCAATAGACTGGGGAAAATATAAACTAATTCATGATCCGAATGAAGCCATGAATGGGCTAACAAAAAATTTACAAGATTGTATAGATAAAATAAAACAAAGAAAGACAAATAATAATCGCAACAATAAAAACAAACCAAGAAAAAGTTGGATTACCAAAGCTATTATGATATCCTGGGAAAAAAAAGAAATACTTTATAATAAGCTTAAGCATGATCCAACAAACGCGTATCTCAAAAAACAATATAAAAGCTATATGAAGATTCTAGATAAAGTAATAAGAGATGCAAAAAAGATGTAAAGTAGGTGAAAATCTATCCAGGAATGTCAAAAAGAAACCCAATAGTAAAAACTTAAATTTACCACTATATAACTCCAATAATTTTTTTTTATAATACCAACTGACTACCTTGAAGTACAGAGAATAATTAATGAAAATAAAAATAAAAATGGTGGAATAGACAAAATTAACACACTAACTTTAAAAAATTTATCTCTGTACATTTCTGATGTCTTGGCACACATTTTCAATTTATGCATAGAGAAGTCGATTTGGCCGGATTCGCTCAAAGTTGCTGAAATAGTACCAATTTATAAATCCGGTCACAAATATGAAGCTTGTAACTATAGACCGATATCTTTGATATCAAATATTGCTAAAATTATAGAAAAAATAATACATAAAAGACTATACAATTTCATATCGAAAAGCAAAGTATTATCAGAAAACGAGTTTGGCTTTATCAAGAATAAAGGAACGAAAGATGTATTAACTCTTATTACTTAAACTTTTTATGATAATCTAGATAAGAGTAAGCCTATAGCAATTACTTTTTTAGACTTAGCTAAAGCTTTCGATTGTGTCAACCACGATATCCTGCTAGATAAATTATATAATTATGGTATTCGAGGAAAAGCGTACGATTTAATGTAGAGTTATCTATCGAATAGGCTTCAAAAAGTCACAATGGGAGGTAATGAGAGCGCTTTTGAAATAATAAACACTGGTGTAACCCAAGGAACAATTCTTGGGCCACTACTCCTTATAATATATGTTAACGATTTACTAATACAAATGCCAGACAATTCCATTATCTCCTATGCTGATGACACTGCCCTTTTTTCAATTGATGAAACTTGGAAAGAAGTAGAAACAAAAATGAACAATCTACTTGTAATAGTAGAGGAGTGGCTAGCACTAAAAAACTTAGTTTTGAATTTAGAAAAAACTGTATTTATTACTTTTGGTAATTATTGTGATAGCGTTCCTGTAAACTTAGAGATAAAAATAGAAAATAAATACATAAAGAAAGTAGAATGCTGTAAATATCTAGGATTAATTATTGATCAGAATAGAAAATGGGATAAACATATTGAATATGTAATCAATAAGACCAAGTATTTAATTTACATTTTCTATACAATTTCTAAATTTATGCAAACTGATATATTAAGAATGATCTACTATGCTTTCTTTCACAGCATTATAAATTATGGAATAATTGCTTGGGGTGGAGCCTACATGAATTACCTGAACTTATTGCAAAATGTTCAAAAAAGATTATTGAAAATTGTAAATAAAAACACTTTTGTAAGTTAAAACCCAATGAACCTTAGGCAATTATTTGCCTATAAATCACTCCACTACTACTATAATGTTAACAGTGTTAAATTTTCTAAGTCAAATAGTGAACATGTTTAACATCTGCCCTTATAAATAAAAATGTTATGCATATTTATGACTGAAAAGAATTTATTACTTAGTTAAAAAGTGCCTTAATAAACACGCGTTGTACTTATGGAAAAATTTAAACTCCATTATTCTGAGTATTTTGTCGTACACACTAAGAAAGACGGATTGCGTTTCAATCTCTGCAGCAGTAAGGCTGTCTCCTGTTTGGAGTCTAAGGTACTTGAACGAATTAGAAAGAATATAATGAAATTTTGTAAAAAGATTACCTTTATTATCGACATACCGTTTTATCAGTCCTGGTCTCTCTACAAATGATTGAAAAACGAGGGGAAATGTGGGGAGGAAGAATAGGGGGAATAAAGGAAACTAAGAAATAAGGAAAATTATTAGAAATTAGGGTGATTAGAGGAAGGGAAAAAATGGCTGAGGAAGGAGAGTGTCATCTGGTGAACTGAGGAAACGGAGAAATAGAGGAGAAAGAAGTTGGTGAAGCGAGAAGTGAGGGCAGGTGAAGTATAGATGGCTACCATTATTCATTGCTTGAATTAATTATTTTTTAAAAAAGTGAGATGCTTTTAAAAAATAAAATTGTTAATTGTGTAAACTGGTCTATTAATATAAATGTTTCGTTTATAGAGCACCTTATTGTGAATTTTCTTTTAAGAGTAAGGGAAGATATTATATTTTCTTTTAATATCCGTTGCTTTTCGTTTTCTTTGTGAAATACGAAAATCTGCCAACAAAAGTATTTGGTGTAGGTAGAAGATAGGAGAGGGAAGGCAGTAGAATTAACAAGATGGAAAGATTTAGATTGGGAAACTAGGTAAGGAAGGGGAATGTATTTGGAAAAGGAAGATAACAGAAAGTGCAGAATATGAGAATGGGAGGAGAAAACATGGGAGCATGTATGGGAAGGATGTTGGAGAGAAATGGAAGATAAAGCAAGCTGGCAAAAGAATGTGGTAAAAATTCCAAGGGAGGATGGGTTAGGGTAAGAATGGATGAAGGAGTTGGAGGGTGCTAGAAGAGCGAATGAGAAAGAATGCATGTGAAAAAAATGGCACAATGGAGGTACAAGAGAAATGAAAGAAAACGGAAACACAAGTCGCTTAGATTAGAAGCGTAAAGACTTTAATGATTATGTAATAGCATAAGCAGACTAAGTTGCGGTTGCGTTCTCGCTCTCTCTTTCTCGCTTCCAATCGCTCTCTCGCTCGATCGTTTACTAGCACGTCCTAAATTGTGCTACCGCAGGAAATGGAAATAAGGATCTAGATATAAGATTTTATGTAAATGGCTGTAAATAACTGTAAATAGTAAGGATAAGATTTCATAAAAATATGTAGGCGGAAAGATTGTAAGGAATGGAAATCATGTAAACCCTTAGGCGACATATTATGAATAAAGAAAAAGAAATCTGTCAACAATTCAGTTTATTTGAAAAGGTTAATGAACCCCATTTTCAATTAAAAAAGTAAGTAGATTATAATAATTTGTAAATTACATTTTAATATATAGATTTGAAAATATAAATAATTTTTAAATTAATTTGGATATCAAACAATTTAAAATAGGTACGTTCTTCAATATCACTGAACGTTCAATCCGAATTAATGTGTTTAAATTTTATTCTTATTTGTATTCTTATCAATGAGAAAACATTAAAAGCAAACATAAACTATAAGAATCAGTGGATGTTTAATTTATAGTAACAAACTTACTTGTGAAATTTAAATTTTATTAGTTTGTTTTACACATCATGTAGGAAAATCTAAAATCGTTGACACACTAACAAAGAAAATTAACCCTCAGGATACGGACTGGTTTAGCGTAACCCGAGCGAATTTTCAAAGTAGTGCCATTTTGGAAGAAGTCGACGTTGGGGTCCGTACCAGGGGGGGGGGGTATCCTCCGAGACTAGCACAAATCGCATGTGAGTGCATGTTATTTGCCGTGGGTTGTGCCACTCTTCGTACTTTACCAGAGGAAATGTTTATTAGAGACGAATTTGTTGACAATAAAAAGTCTAAAGAGAAACGCTGCAATTTGCGTCCCAGTTCTCTTGACCATAAAACATTTTACAAGTTCTTATGGCGTGATAAGGCCATATGCAAGAAACACGTAGCTAAGATATGCTGCGAGTGCGCAAATAACTTGTAATAGTATCTAGTTTATTGCATTAAATAACAAAATTTAAGCAATTTCTGTTGTTTATTCATTTTATACTCATCAAGATTATCCATAGATTTTTTTTTCTGCATTGTAAAATATATTTCTTTTAATGTCCGTACGGAGCGTAACATTCTTATAGTTCGTACCCTGTGGGTTAAAAATATTACTTTAGGCAAGTTTTTGTTAAATAAATACGGAGACTATTAGAAGCAGAAAATCCAAAGATAATTATGGCAACATTTTAAACAAGAATCTTCTCAGATACTTGAAATATCCCTTAGAAAAGTATAACTTTGTAATTTCATATGACACTTCTATTAACCCTATAAATTATACTTAAGATTATGAATCATCTGACAAACATTCAAAATAAGAGTAAGGTTGGAAAACCTCACATAAAAAAATACTTAAAACTCTATATCGCGCATTTCCGTAAAAAAGTAAAGACCTCCTGAAACTCAGCGCGGACGTGCAATATTTCGCTGCTCGGCCCTTGCTTATTAAATTTTCCATGGCGACTATGAACCAATCAAGCAGGGGTTTAAACAATATTCCAGGAGTAAACAAAGTGCAGGCAGCTACGACAATTCAAAGTTTATATAGAACTAATAAACGCAAGGCTATACAAGACATTCTTATGGGACCCGACATGCCTTGCAGATTAGGCAAAAATAAATGCAGACTATTTTGGCATTGATGGATTTAGCAAGTGCATTTATATCTGTCTCATGATATGATCAAAGATACCATGAGTAAGATCAAAGAAGGTCTTGACACAGACCTATATAATAAGAAAGGTCTTTAATTTAAGCCTCTCTATCGGAGAGGCTTCCTTCATAATTAAGGAACAGAATCAAAGCTCTAAAAAAGGAAGATTCAATCAGGTATATTAAACTTTATAAATCCTGTCCTTGTCCTTCCAATCCATCATCGAACCCACCTACACTGACATTGGTAAGCGTCGAATGATCTGCGACTTCGCTTAATGTGGTGTTATCGTTTGTCAACTTCTTCCAGATTTTAAGCCTTCTTTCGGAGGCCCGGAAGGTCCTCTTGTCGATACAAAGAGCAATTCTAGTGAACAGATTCGTTCTAAAGAACTTTCTATGAAGTGGAAATCCCCTGTCTGAAAAGGTTAAGACCTTGGCTACGAATGCAGGGAATATGAGATTCACAGCTGCACTTGCTAACAGTGAGCCCTGCGTATTTTAAAGAGGTGTGGATTGATCTGGTTGCAGGAGTGGAACTTAAGTCGCACATGTCCTTCAGGGACTCAATGTTTTTCCATACATTATTACCCCGTAACTCTAGCAAACTAGTAAGCTTGATTTCGGGATCTGCTGGGTAATATTAGGCAATTATAATTGTCAGGATTAACTTTTAAGTACTCTGAAGTATCTAAAAAAATGATAAATAGTTTGATTTATTCAAATTCCATACTTGTTTTTTGGCCAAGACTTCGGGTCTCCCGGCCTATTGTACAGTGCTCTCCAAGGCATGGCCGAGCCCGTGCATGTAGACATACCATAAACAGCGAAATTAGTGCGGCTTAGTTAGTGCGGCTGTCCAAACATTGTCATTTTCTTCAGGATTGCATAAATCTAAGTGACAAAAAAGATTTTTCTGGTTGGGTTTGGCTTGGAAAGTCGTATTACGTTTTTGACGTTACTTGTGAACTTTGAGCGGGACGTGATGTCAGCTGATATTTCAAAACACAGTTTTCTGCATTAATAGATAGATTGAACTCAATGCGTGATAAAGAACAATCTTAAACTATCAGACTTCGATGGGCAATTTGATGGGCAATTTGAAGAAGTAAAACGACTGAGAATATTTTATAACAATATCCGTCCAATTCTAGTTCAACTACGCGCAGTGAATGATAAAAGAATACTTTTAAAAAATTCTAAAAATCCTAAAAGGACAGAGATTGGATTATCGGACTTTTCGAAAAAAGTACAAGCAGAAAGGAATTTGCTTTTTCCCTTTTTGCAACGAAATAAAAACGAAGATTTTAAGGCGTCCTCATCTCATAATTTGCTAAATGTTGATGGCAACCAATTCGGAGTTAACTCGATATCAAAGTTGCCTCCTACTTTATTGGCAGACAACGAAACTACCATCGACAAGCAGACGAATAAACCATTGGCTTTCCGAGAACATGTAAAGCTTAAGGCCCCTAACTCGCCCATTCTATATGATATCTATCCTTTACACTCTTTTTACGCAAAAATCAAGAGCAAACAGCAGTTTCAAACCCCTCAGAAGAAGAAGTAAACTGTTAGAAAAATAATGGAGTCTCCCCAACTCCAGGAAATTTAGCTTCGGCTTCGAATTCTTCGAGAAAACTCAAAAGTTAAAAAATAAATTGCTCCGGCAGTCGGGATAGACAAATAGTCAGCAATGACCAGAATATTATTTTTTGGAATATTAATGGATACTCCAATTTGGATGGAGGTGCTCCTTAAGACAATGTCAAAAAAAGGTAAAGTGAAATTGGATGTAGTAACTCGGTCTGAACGGTGGGTTTTTTTAAAAGACTTTAATAAAAGATAGCCTCGTTCTTATTGGGCAGGTCTATTTAAAACCAGATTTAGACTCGAAGATAGTTCACGGATTTGAGATTTAATGGAAAATAATTTACTTCGTTTAATTAGAAGGAAATTAACACTGTAAACACGTATCCACATCTTGGTATTCCCATTTCAAATTCAGCACTAGGCTTAAGCAGCTCAGAATTTAATTTATAAAGCGAAATTAGCATCAGGAACTGTCCTGGCAATCATTGCAAGGTCAAGGACTGACTCATGGGAAACTAAGGTCAAACTGTTCGGTTGTATGGTAGAATCAACTCTTTTTTACGGTGCTTCACTGTGGGGATTAAGATATCTTGAAAATTCTGAAGTACAATCAACCTGTTTTAAAAGGCGTCTGTATTTACCGAGAAGTTTGCAGAATGCAGCACTCAGACTGGAGATCGGCAGGGTGAAATTAGGCTATAGAGTTCTGTCTTTGACCTTGAAATGGACAGATAAAATCCTCAAAATAAAAAGCGACCGTTTGCCAAGAATATGCTATTTAAGACGATTAGAACTCATAAACTGCGAAACAAATCAATCTAAATATAATTGGTACTCTCAAGTTGCGAAAATTTTAAGAAATATAGGCAAAGAGAACATTATGAGTACCCTTGCTCCGGAAGTTCGGATACAAAATAAAGACGATATCCTTTAAACATATTTCAAACATTTCAAGAATTAGGACATTATTAAATACCAACTAACTCAATCTATTCAAGTTCAGATTCCTAGGCCTTTATCAGATAATACTTCGCGATATCTCTCCTTACGTTGTCCTCTTTCAAGAAACAAGATTGATTGCACAATTACGTTTGTCAACGAATCGAGGCTTCACTTTGTCATGCAATAAAAACTTATATAAAATCGTCCCATCCAACTCTGTACAATTTGTAACAAACAAGAATTGGAGAATGTTTTTTTGTATATTGCTAATTCTTGTAAACTGCGTTCATTCTGTCTAAATGAATGAACGAAATGAGTGTTTTGAGTGATGTGATATACAACTACGCTATAATTTAATAATTTTTGTAAAACAGCTATCACTCTTGCTATAAGGTAATTGTATACTTTTACAAGCAATAAACTACTTACTTACTATATTTCAGAACTCAATATGTTGTGTTATGTCATGTTATAAAAAATAGAAAGCAGATGCTTTGCTGAAAAATCTTGTTTTTCATTCATTATAATATGATTGTAATTGATTGCAATTGAGAATTCCAGATTCAATTGACTTCTTAAAAATTTCACACCTTAGGGAATAAAATAAATGGAGGTCGGAGGTTCGGAATCGATTTCTTAACTTGAAAAGACATATTTCATGAACTTCATTAGAACTACGAATCTTAAAAAGGCTTAACTTTGTGTCTGTATCATTGAAACAAAAATTGATCAATCAAAGTATAATTTCCGTCAATAATACTTCAATTATTCCTTAATTCAATAGCCAATTCCATGTTTACTAATTACAGAATCGACTTTTGGTCACGCAATCGAGTCTCCTAGCCCACTGTGTGTCTGTTGCAGCAGGTGCTGTATGAAAAAGTCCCGGTTACCCTCGAAAGTGCAGGGAATGATTCATTTCGCGCGATCACTTTTCCAATATGGCTGATTGTGGTGGAGCTGCTTCTTATTGGTAACTTTTTTTTTGTTGCGTGTGGCTAGACCGTGTATTCTTAGATCATGGCAAGAGTGCTGGTAGTGACGTAAACGGGGAGGGATTTTTCCACGCGCCACTGCGCATGATCTGTGAGTAGTGTAACTACATGCGCCGTTTTATGAATTAAAACTCAAGGGCGCTAAGACGCTTTTACCAAATACTCTTCAAACTAGTAAATTCTCTGACGGGAAGCTTCAAATGACGTTAAAATGGTAGTTTTTATGTACATATAGAATCATTAAATATTAGATAATTATTATTGTACGTGAATTCTACGAATACTATAAGTTTATTGCGCCTTAGTAAACCTGTATGTGAGTATTTTATCCGAATTTAACTACATTAAAACTTTCATCAAAGATATTGTACAGTTCACTGTCCAAAGTAGATTTTGAGGTTAGGAACTTGAGATCTTGGGCTATTTTTAGAATCGTTAATGGGTCATGGCACCAGTCAGGCGCCATAAAAAGAGGACCTTTAGGCTTGCAAACAGGAAACTGTTACTCAAGGAGATTGACGTTATACGGTGATAAAAATTGGACTTTGGAACCATTATGCTTTAACTGTCACTCACTTTAATTGCCGAAATCAGTAAGAAGAGCAAAGTGACCTCATTTATGATTGGTTATTCGACACTAAAAGTGAGTGACGTCAATATTTTGATTGGTTGAAAGCCTAAAGTAGGGATAAATCCCACTCCAAAACGAGATTATAAATATAGATGCAGAGTTCAGAAGTCAGTTATAGTTACAAGTTTCAACCTGATTAGAGGTTAATTAGCGGATACTTGTCATTTCGGCGCTCTATTTAAAAAGCCTTGAACCTGCGACTCTTAGGCTTTTTAGTATTTTATAATTATACGGACTTAGAAGAATTCAGATAAACTCAAAGGCATCGTGACCTATTGATTACACGTTCGCGCACTACGCGACTAGTGTTCGGATGTGCTTCGATGTTAAGTGCTAAACTTAGTTGTGTGTGTGTGTTAGGATCAAAACTAATAAAAGAAATATTTGCTAGTTACAAACAATTCTTATTTGTTTGGAAACAAATAATATGGACAATGTGAAGTCCTGACTCCAAATTGTTCGACCTTGTAGAAGTGTTTCTGATTCTCAATACCAGCCTTTTCAAATCTGCCGCGTCTACCTGGAACTGCAATACACGGTCATTGTCGTTTATTCTAGAGATCAAATAAGAGAAAATGCCATCCACGAATATATAAATATCGATGGCTTATAATAAATCAATCGTTTTTATCAGAAAATATAAATCTTTGTATTGATTAAATCATTTATTTTCAAACTTGACCCATATTTCGCGGCTAATAGTTTCAACCATTTAACGATAGGTATAGGATCTAAATATCAACAAATCAGCACAGAGAATTAGTGGAACAAATTCGATTGCAGAGTTTGGACGTAACAGTAGACGGTCTAGCCACACGCAACTAAAAAAAGTTATCCAATAAGAAGCACTCCACCACAACCAGCCATATTGGAAAAGTGAGCGCGCGAAATGAAGTATATTGGAAATGTAGTAAATGCTATGAGCGAAGATATCAAGTAAATGTTGTTGAACGACAAAGCAATTGTACAATTTCTAAATCAATGAAATTGGTTTCAAACTAATGCAGTTTCTGTCATTGATAATATAAAATATTTAAAAATATATAACTTCCAATCGTTGTAATGCAGAAGAAATATGGTTAACATAACCTGTCAATTATAATATATTATGTTGAAATGATATACATATCAATCACGTTATCAGTACAATACCATTTTGAATTTCCCAAATTTCCTCTCACCTCATTATTACGAATTTCGCCCAAACATGCTTGAGTTATTCTGCTTTCCGCTCCCTTTTTAGCTTCTCTTCCAACCTCCAGACTCTCTTAATTTGTATAGTAACCATTTTTTCCCTTCCTAACTCTTCTCTTAAAATTTATCGTGGGCAACTCCTGCTAACCCCCATCACCCGCCACAGAAATCGCTCACGTATGATCTCTACTTTCCTATGTTCCTTCCATCCCCAGATCTCCATTCTATAACACCGCCCAAATCAAGGCCTCAAACAACCAGACCCTCATTCTCCAATCGTCCTTGAACCTTCTCTTTCCTATACCCTATACTTGGCCCATTACTTTACTCGTACATTCAATTCCTTTCCTCACCTGCAGCACGTTTCTCCCTCCTGCCTCAAATCAAAAACCTAAGTAACAGAACTCCTCCACCCTTTCCACTGTGTGTCCGTTGATATCCAAACGTAATCTATTACGGTGTTTCTACGTCTGAAACACATCACCTTGGGCTTCTCTACGTTCACCGTCAGATCCTTTGCTCCCACATACTCTTCAAAAATTCTCATCATTAGGTTCATCCCCTTCTCGTAGTCTGCTAGTAGAACTACGTCGTCCGCATAAGCTAGAGAATATATTTTCCTGTTACCCTATGTAGTTCCCCTTTTCCTTTCTTCTTTAGCTTCTCCTCTAGGTCTGCCAACAGCATATTAAACAATAAGGGACTCAAAGGGCACCCTTGCCTCAGACCTTTTTCTATCCAGAATACATCTCCTTTTTCCTTTCCTATCTTCACCCTAATCCTGGTTTCAGTAAAAATTTCCTTTAAACTCCCCACCAGCCTTCCTTCTATTCACCTCTCTTTCATTGCCTGCCATAACACTTTCCTGTTTACTGAATCAAAAACTGCAGTAAAGTCAATGAATAAGGCGATTAATTTCCGTCTCTTTCTCCCTAGATTTCTGTTAATCAAGTAGTTCATTACATAAATGTTGTTTATGGTTCCCATCCCTCTTCTAAAACCCGTCTGATTGTGTGGAATACTTTCTCTTTCCTCTATCTGACTCTATAACCTTTTTTTTTAATTTTTGCATATATTTTGTAGCCAACAAGCATGAGAGTGATCCCTCTGTACACCTCTACCTTCTTTCCCTCCCCTTTCTTGACAAGTGGTACCACCAGCCCTGTCAACCTCTCTTCTGACCAACCTTCTCCATTCGATACCTTTTTGCAGATCTCCCACAGGCCTTTCCTGACCCCTTCTCCTCCATACTTCAACACTTCGTTCTCCAAACAATCTTCTCATGTAGCCTTGTTCCTTTTTAATCTATTTATTGCCGCATTCACTTCTTCTCTTGTTAATCTATTCCCTACCTCCATTTCTCTTTGTACTAACTTTCTATTTTCCCCTATTATCCTATTTTGCCCCCCCCCCCCCCTAACATACCCTTGAAATAGTCTGTCCACTCGCCTAATTCTATTTTTTCATTCACGTCCTTCTTTCCTCCTCTTTCCTTATTTATCATCTCCCAAACCCTACCTTCTTTGCTCGCTTTTTCTACTTCTTCCTTGTACTTTTCCTTTCCCCCTTGCTTTTTCCTTTCTAGAATCCTCTCATGTTTGCGTTTTCTCCTATTGTACTCCCACTTCTCCATTTCCCCTAGTCTCTTTCTACCCATTTTTCTCCCATTTTTGTACCTTTCTCCCCCTCTTTCCTTTACCTACTGCCTCGCTTCTGACCACCACCTTTCAGTGTAGCTATTACCGGGAAGAGCTCGGACCCAATCAATACAAATGTGATCTCTCCTTTCTCATCTCCTTTCATATTGTCATTACATATAGACTATCGTGTTTCTCCTATTATGTCTAGTAACCTTCCTCTTCCGCTCTATCTATATACACAAACCACCGCTATTTAGATTTTACCAACGCTAATCCTTCTTACCCTTGTACCATCCTTTTCGTTCCTATCCCCTTCTTTTCTCTCCTTTACTGCCAATTCTTTTCTCATAGCTGAGACCATTCCGCTCATCCCTCTCCCTTTAACGTGTTCCTTTCTTGCTTCGTCCACACATAACCCTCCATGTTAGATCTTCTTCAATTCTTTCCCTTCTTCCTCTCAATAATTTTTTCCCCTTCATTATTTTCTTTTTCTCCTCACTCCCCACTTTTACTAGAAACATTCCTTCTTTTCCTTCCTTCATCACTCCTATTCTCTTGACTCCTTCTACCCTTACCTGAACTCTAATGTCTCTCCACTTTTAATCCCTTAACTACTAAGTTATTTGTCCTCTTTGCCCTTTACTCTCCTTTAAATCTTCTTTCAATCTCACTCAGTCTTTTCTTTAATCTTTTATTTTTGCTTTGAACGTTCTTTTCATTCCCTTTCACTATTTCCTCATTCTCTGTTTTTCCCCACATGCTAATTCCTAATTTCTAGATTGCTTACCCGTTCTTCCAAGTGTTTTATCTCTCTAGATCTCTGTTCGTCAAACTCGAGTTGTCTATTCTCAAAGCTCTTTAGCTTACCCCAAACCTTGCCTTTCTCCTTCTTCCAGTGTTTATCCCATTCTTTCCAATTTTCTCTTCCCTTTTTCACTTCCCCCCTTACATCGTTTCCCTGCCTATTCATATCCCTATTCATGTCATCCAATCTCTTCCTTGTTTCCTCTCTAAACCCTTTTATGAGAGCTTCCAATTTGTTAAACATCCCCCCTTCACTGCTGGCCGCGCTTGCCTTTTTTTGCCATTCGGCCAGACTTCTGTTCGAACCCGCGTTTCCTAGCTTGTTGAGTCGCTGTAAATTTGAGGGTCATCGGCGTTGCCTAACCGTACCTGAGTCCGCTACCATCCCCTCCCTCGTCGACTTCTCGAGTCTGTCCTTACCGCTGCTGTCACTGCGATCAACGTCACCCTTCCCCCCACTGCGCACACTTTCAGCAACGTCAGCTGTTGTTGCCACTACGGTTTTCTGTTATGTGCGATCGACCAGTAACTGTTGCCCTCTGGCACCAGTTTGTGGACTTCGCGTCGTCGGGATCCTAACTTATCCAAAGTTCCGTGACGTTTCCCGCCTTTATCTCCTACCTCTTGCCCCCCTTACCAAGCAACTATTTTCCTATCCCTAACCTCAAAAACTTCACAGGCTCCAAATTTTCATTTCGATTTGGCGGAGGATTTCCAATTCCCGGTCATTGGCCGGTCGTTTTTTCAATTTTCTCGGTCAATAAAAGTACGAGGGTAGTTCAATAAGTCCTTAGAATGACCAACAGATGGCGCGCGAATCGCTCCAAATCATCTGTTTTCAGTCAGCACCACTCCCGACTAGA
>NC_046666.1:103358938-103369145 GCF_010883055.1 Belonocnema kinseyi | reverse complement strand
TATAGAGCTCCAAGGAGATTATGTTGAAAAATAAAAAAAAATTTACCCAAAAAAAATTGTTTTTATACTTCACTCTAAGGACTTATTGAACTACCCTCGTAACATATTTGTCGCAAAACGGAAACATTTATTTTTAATCATATTTTTAATCATGACGCTGGTTCCAAACAATCTTTAGTACCTCAGAACAAAAAATTACAAATTAAATGAATTTTCAAATAAAATTTCGAATCTTCTACTGGAATAGTGGAATTTTAAACCAAACAAATGAATTTTTAAATAAAATTATGAATAGTTAACAGAAATACTTTAATTTTTAACCAAAAAGAAAATTTTTTAAACAATAAGGTTGATTTACAAACAAAAAACATTAATTTTTTACCAAAAAATACAATTTTTCAACAAAATACATCAATTTTAAAGAAATAACTGAAAAAGCTAAACTTTTAACCATAAAAAATAACTTTTACGAAAAAAATATAATTTGTTAATCGAAATTTAAATAATTATGTTTTAAGTTAAGAAAATCAATATTCAACAAGAAACAAATTTTCAATAAAATAGTTAAATTCTCGGTAAAAAAATCTCTTTTCATTCAAAGAAAAAAAAAGCTTTCAATCAAATAGCTCAATTTTCAAACAAAGAAATGAATTTTTAAAAGAAATGATGAATCAATCAGAAACACCATTTTCAACTTAATTTGTTTTTTCAACCAAGTAAACTTATTTCTAACCAAAAAGATGAATTTTCATCTTAAATGATGAATATTCGACTTGAATTCTTGAACATCCAACCTGGAGATGAATTTTTAAACAAGGAGATTAACTTTCAAGGCAAAGTAATTCTATACAAAAAGTAGATTTTTTAACTATACGAGAATTTTTAATGAAATAAATGAATTTCAAATTTAGAAAAACAAAGTTCCAGCCAAATTTTTATATTTTAGAGTCGAAAAGGTCAATTTTCTCACAAAAATAAACGGTTAAATTTTCAGTTGAAAAAATTAACTTTCAACCAAACTGATGAATTTTCCACTGAAATAATTAATGTTCAACTGGAATTGCTGAAGTTTGCAGCTACCAAACATATTAATTTTCAACCAATATGATTAATCTTCTACAAAAAAGACGAATTTTCCACGAATTGAATGCATTTAAAAAAAATTGTTTAATTTTTAAATAAAAAATATCAATTTCCCACCAAACAGTTCAATTTTCATTCAAAAAAGATAAAATTGTAACTCACATGCGTGTAAATATTGAGGGGCCCCCGTCGGGGGCCCGCATGGATTGCCCTCAAGCCTTGTGGAATCTATGAGGGCAATCCAAGCTATACTAACGATATGACAAACAAGGTATTTAAAAAATAAAAATTAATTGATTGCGATTATTTTTAATGCAAATATTAATAGGCCTGTTTAAAGTGAATACATATATTACATTTTTAAACATTATATTACAAACGAAACTTCTAAGGCTACGGGTTATAGAACCTACATATCTATACCTAAATATATCGCCTAACAGTCAGAAATACCAACCACTGCGCTAAACCGGTAGGTTGCATCTCGGTGAAAAAGCCATCCTCATAAGCTACAGTTTAGAAAAGTTAAAGTGCCCAATTTTTAGCGCTCCTTTCTAATTATTTATTATTATACGACTTTATGTAAATGTAAAATACACGAACTGTTAACAGGAATATCAATAAAATAATTATTAAATAAATAATTTTAATCGATTACAATTTTTCTTCGCGTAATATTTCGTTTTTTCCCATTGTATACTACTTTACAACTTTTCACAATGACAGGAAATGTAATTTTTTTTGAACATTTAAAATTTTTAACGAAGGAACTCAGAAATTCTCTGACATTCTCTGTTTGTAAGTCTGAAATCATGAAACCTTAAAATTTGTTGTGTCAAAAAAATATTCACCCTTTGTACTTAGAAATTTGAATCGTTGTGCCCTTAGGGTAACCGAGCTGGGCCCTCGTAGAATTTCCAAACGTGGAACATCCATGCGGACCCCAGTCGGGGGCCCTCATCTTAAGAGGGCTCAGTGGAGTTTTTTATACACGGGCCAAATAGAATAGTTGAAATTTTTCGTTCAAAATCTAATTCTCAACCAAAAAAATCGGATTTTCCAAAAAAAAGTTGAATTTTTCACTGAAAAAGTTAAGTTTTTAGTTGAAAAAATTATGTTTAACAAAATAGTTAGATTTTCAAGAAGAGATAAATTTTCAATTAAAATGATGAATTTTCAAACAAAAGTAATAAAAGAATTATTGAAAAAATCACATGAATTATTTTCTTTTTCTAAAATTTGGAAGAGGTAAACTTAAAATTGTGACGAAATAAATTCCCGGTGTTTCCCATTCAATCAAATTCCCGGTCTTTCCCCGGTTCGCCGGTCAAGTGGCAACCCAGTTAATATTCAAATTCGAACTGAATCAATGTGAAAACATTAGTATTTAAAGAACTTTAAAATCTGATTCATTGGGGATTCTCTTTGGTCGTGACTTTCACTTAGCCTGATCTGTTACCGCGATTTTGACTATTAGGCTACTTTTTGTTGGACCCAAGGAAAGACCAGTGGCTCGCACTCTGACTATTTCGCCCGCATCAAGGTCCATCGCCCGTGCTGCTCAGGTATCCCATAATGGAATCAGTGAGAAAAATGGAGCACTTTTATTGGGGATGGGGGCGCAGACCGAGTGATCGTATCTTACTTACTACGCAATTATGTCAAATATGATCTGGTCCGTTCCGATTTAAATATGGAGGATGAGGCAGAGGATTTCACAGTACAGTTACATGGCTATTTGAAGTCAATATTTGGATTGAAATTAGAATTTAAAAGAAAGAATATTAGAGAGGAATCAAATTGGTTAATGTTTTTGGAAGGATCATTGAACATATCAGTTGTTACCTTTGACAGAAGAAGAACCACCTTCACCATAGATGGCCTTCTTTTCAGACATGCTTTGACTGTCTATTCCACATAGCTCTAGGCGATATTTCAGACTACCTGATCTTAGCCCACATGCACAATAAGGAACAATAAGAAACTAGAACATGTACTAAGGAAGCCAAGAGTTATTATGCTTGCTCAGCAAGCTTCACTTATCTTTCGACCTTCGGGTTTGAAGGACCTTCGGATAACTCTGACCCGAATATCTGCCGAATAGAAGCTTCCTATTAAATAAGGTGTCTAAGAGCAGTCAAATTGCAGTGCCACTGTCTTTAACAAATTATTTAGAAGTAATCTTAGTGGCGGTAGCCTTACTTTTATCATGTGACGGCATTTTCGGGCTCCTCTTATTTCCCGCCATTTCCACTGTCGCATTTTAGCACACAGATAAATTCCTAATTTAAAAAACCACTATACTAGGCAGAACTTTTGCTAAAGCGAAGCCACTTTCCACAGGAAAACTTCGTAAGTGACCTTTTTAAATTTTAAAACTGAATTTCTGAAATGAGGTGGATATTTGAACAAATCTACCGCTTTTTGGACGTTCCTTGCATAGCATTCTAACAGCCTTAAAAATTGTTTTTTTAATAATTACCTGGGCTGAGAGGTCTTGAAGAGCTTGGTGAAGGATTGTAGGGAACAGGACTGGACACAGTGCGATTCCTTATGTTTCCACCGGACATAACAATTTCATTGTAATGGCGCTCCTCTTCCATTTCCAAACTGCACAATAAATTAAAATGAGTTACATGTTTACTACAAAAACAAGTCTGAGCAATTTGAGATTATGAAGTAAAGGATTCTAAAACAAGATACAATCGTCAATTACGATAGTTACCTCCTTTTAAACAAATGTTATCTTATATAATTACTTACCAAAAATAGGGAATATTAGAGTTAAAATGAGTTCGCAAAATAGAACGAGTGATAGTGATTATGAAGGTAATATATTTACGTCTAAAAAATTAATTGATCGTTACCTTTTGTCAACATAAAAATAGAAACTATCCCTGCATTTTTTGTGATTTATTAAATATCTAGATGTACTTGTCACCACGTTTCGAGATCCCCTGAATCCGAAAAAATACTGATTTAACAATGGTGTCTGTTTGTCGATGTTGTCATCGTTGTCGTCGTCAGCAGGGTAAGGAGGGGCAGCACTGACCGATGGGGCAAAAGTAACTTTTCTTATAACATTGTTATTATTTAACAATTTATATTCTAATGTGCATTAACTATTATTATATTGCTACACAAGTAGGGTTAAACACCTCTTTACCGCGGGGAGAGGTCAACGTTCGCAGGACAATTAGTGAAGTAGCTGACATGGAATTCTGCACGTAAACACTTGTGTAACGCTACAAGGGATGCAAGATATTTTATTCAAAATCACCCTATCGAGGCGTCATAACGATAGTGTGCCAACGCATGCGATCGACTAGATGATACTTAAACAAAAATATAAACAATGATAAGATAACCGTGAAATTAGCGCTAGAAAGTTTTAGCTCGCAGAATTGAGCACGATGAAGCTAGAAGTTGGCCAAAGCTAAAAGATGCTCGCTCGCTCTATCAAATCATGAAGGTTCTATTTCGGGCGAACAAAGCACGAAAGTGCCACTTCTCGCTTATAACCTAAATGCGGAAAGTCGTACCTATATGATTTGCTCGCCCGAGATAGAACTTTCATGATTTGATGGAGCGAGCGAACATCATTTACTTTTGGTCAACTTCTGGCTACATCTTGCTCAATTCCGCGAGCAAGACTCTCTAGTGTTCGGACGCCTCGATACGTTATGAGCCTCCCGAAAAATGAGCGCCCGAAAGCCGTTTGCCAAAATAATGCGAGAATGTCCTATGAAGTTAATGTTTTTTGATAATGATCACTGACCAAACATTCTTCTGTTTTTTTTCTCTATTTGTCAAATTCGTCGAAGTCCAGCTCATATTTAACTTCGGATTTTTGAGGTACTAAATCTTGCTTTGCTTCTTTCACTTCGCCATTTATGTTAAGCGGTGGATATGGTAAAGGCCTATTTTAACGCTCACTTTCTGGGGGCATAATAGACTTATAACATGGTGGTTTCGAATAAATCTTATTATAGAGATAGTGTTCCTAACTAAAACCTTGAAAATTGAAGTTGTAAAAGAAAAATTGTGCAGAAAAAACTGTTTGTCACGAAAGAATGAAAGATTCGTTTACAGAAATATAAATTTTTCAACATTAATGGCAATACTTACAGTATGACAATTTGATACTTTGACAGATAATACAATATCAAATTATGTAATTATAATACTTAGACTAATTCAAGTCGAAACATGGTACATATATCATAAGTTTCGTTAATAAATGATCGGTAATATAGAATATCCACTTATCTTGTCGGCTACATGAAAGAAACTATTAAGTATTATTATTCTCAATCCGGTGGGTATGCAGGTCTTTTTGTACTGACACGGTAGAAACATTGCGTGAAGTCCATTTCTAGTAGAATGCAACGAATACAAGGTTATATTACAGCTATCACTAATTTTATTAAAAATAACTTATTCTTCTTGATGGATACGTTGAAAGGTGATTTTTCTAGTACATAAAATACCACAGAAGCGAACAATTATATTTTCCCATCTTTACATGTTTTGACTTTCATAAAAAGCTGCGGTCGACCTTGGCCTGCAGTGCAGGGCAAAATAGACGAAATACAGCTAGTTAGAAATAATTAAAGTACCAAATCATTGTTTTATTCGTGTGATTAATGCTTATAGAAATATGATATACAAAAATGTAGGACTTGAAATGAGAAAAAAATTGATCAATTCCACATCATACTAACTTTAAAAAATTCATTGAATGTTAAGTGGTCAGCGCTGCCCCTCCTTACTCTATAGACCAGTAGGAAGAGTAGAGTGACATGCAAAAGTCGATTCCAGATGAGATAACTGTTGGAAAGTGTTTATGCAGGTGCGTGGATCATGTTCTGTGTTTGCGCCAATTTCAAAGTAACGGAAAATGAACATAGGTAGGCCGTAATATAAAAAAATCAAATTTGACCGTTTTTTTAAATCGTTTAGTCGTTATAACTCGTAAACGATGCATTTAATTGGCATACTTTACAGTAGTGAATTTGTTCAGAACAAAAAAATGAAAAAAATTCATTGATGTAGGAGTAAAATTATTTTATTTTTATTGAGAAATAAACGAATAAACGTTGTTTTTTTTCTTTAAAATTAGGGTTGGAAAAATAATTTTTTGGTTTAAAAAAAAAAGTTAGACATTTGTACATGTCATGCTTACATACTTTACGATGCTATAAAACAGTAAAAAAATTGGTGAAGATTCATATATTTTTTGTCTCACAATGTAATTGTTAATTAAGGCCTAAATATTTTGACAACAATTTTCAAAACAGCGTAGCGACGAAACTAGCGGCCTCACATTAATAAAACCGGTATCAAATCAAAGTTTGAAGGGTTTATTTTTATAATCAAATTGATGAAAACTCCTGTTGAATAAATTAAAAAGCAAGAATCCAAGGGCCAAATTTGGACAGCAACGAACAAACAAAAACAAAAAATCCTACTGTAATCGGAAAAAAAAACCAAAAAACAAACAAAATTTCAGACAAAAATAAAAAAGATGAAAGAAAAATGAGAAGGCAGCCAACCACATCCCCTTCCTTCTCTTTTTCTTCCTTTGAATGTTATTTTATTGTTATTTGATGATAATAAAAATAAAAAAATGAAAGAAAAAGAGAATGAAGGTGATATTGTTGTCTGCCTTCTCATTTTTCTTTCCTCTTTTAATTTTTGTCTAAATATTTTTATTGTTTTTTTTCAGATTACAATAGGATTTTTTGTTTTTGTTTGTTCGTTGTTGTCCAAATTTGGTCCTTGGATTCTTGTTTTTTAACAGGAGTTTGCATCAAAAAAGTTAATTTTAATCCGACAAAAGCGAATTTTGCAACAAAACAATTACATTTACAAGCAAAGTGATGATTCTTTAATGAAGAAGATTTATTATATAGAAAGAAATTAGTTTAATTTTTCATATAATTTAGTTGTGAACGTTCATGTGAATGAAATAAAAAAAATACTTTTCTAATTTTTGTTTTCCTGAAATCAATTAAAAAGCCAAAAAATAATATTTTGCCGGCAAATATTGTAGAATAAAAATGTTTTTAAACAGTTACCAGCCCTTACACATCACCCTTTATTCAAATCTACCTTGTTAAAGTTTGATTGTCGATATTTAACAAAAAAAAAATCCGAAATCCTCTTTTCTAACCCCACGAATTATGGAGTCGGTGGGATTGTTTAGCAAGACCCCTAAAAAACACCATTACTATATCCACACCTGAAATGTCAACAATGACCAGTTTGATTGCCGATATTTGAAAACATACAAACATAAAAAATCCGCTTCTTTTGCCCTACAAATGTATCCCACACCTACAATGATCAAAATTACAAGTTTGATTTCGATATTTAAAAATATAAAAACATCAAAAATCCTCTTTTTACATTCTCATTCATACTGAGAAGGTATTATTTTTATGCGAAAAATGACTTTCGCGGATTTAATCAAATGTCCACGTTCGCTAACCAGCCATTTCTGATAATAATTCAAAAAGTTAAAGTTTTTCCAAAATTTTTGAGACCGCTTTTTCAAAAATTCAAAATTCTATCGACAGTTATTTATAGAACACAAAAATATGCACAATTTATCCCTATGGCTTGTTTGGATAAAATCAAAATTACAAAAGTTATAGGATTTTTAAAATCCAAAAAACCAAACGAAAATGGACATTTTAAGTCAAAAAAAGCGTGATATGGAAAAACGTGAAGAGAAAAACGTTATTTTTCCAAGGCCCTACATTATTCTTTTATTAGCTCTTTGAATTTTGTTTTGAAAAATCGAAAATTCAAATGTTGATCACTAAAAAAATGAATTGCATTCTCATCCATAATGAGTTTTTTGCGAAAAATGACTTTCGCAAATTTCATACGATGTCGATGTTTTGAGGCCCCCTGAGTCAGAAAAGCAAGTTTTTACGTCTGTGTCTGTCTGTTCGGCGTGATCGTCGTTGATACAATTTTAGATAACAACTAAATAAGTTAAAACAAAGCAAAATACGAAAAGAGATAGATCGGCAAAAATTTTGCAACTAAAAGAGATCTACAAATTTGTCATGAATCACATTTTTTATAGGATGAGTAGTTTTTGTTTTCTTGATACAAAACAAATTTGAGAATCAAAATATTAAATTGTGTGCAAACGATACAAGCTACGAGAATAAATGAGACAACATTTATTCAACGAACAAGGATTTACAAATTTTTTACGAATATTTTTATTTTTTTGACATGAAGCCTAATTTTTCTTTAATCGTAAAAAACAAGATTAAACATAATGAATCTATATATAAGCAAGGCAATAAGAATCAGTATGTTTTAATTTCCATGCATATTATACATTGTAATAATATCAATTTATTGGAATGTTACATGTTTTAGCTTAGCTAAGAATATAATTTGATCCAAAATAAGAAACGAATATTAAAGTAAACACGATAAATACAATTTGCACTTTATTTTGGAATGTCTTAATAAGCAATCCCAGGCAGAGTTACATACAAATTTATTATATTAAATATAAAAGTGTTGAGCATAATGAAGAAAAGTTTTTTTTGTGGACAAAATGGAGTTGGTTTTCATAAATCTAACAAAATATAAGAAAAGTAACTTTTCTCTTCTCTTCACCCGAGTCGAAATTTAGGTCCTACTTTGAAGCCGTATCTCCTACCTTCGTAGGGGCTGGAATCTATGAAGTAGGTTCTAAATAAGCCGAAATCGGCCGTTTTTCCACGTTTAGCGTCAAAGTAGGGTCTGTATTTAAGATAAATTAGACCCTCTTTAAAAGCTCAAACTACTACTGTAGGACTTGTGGCATCAAATCATTCTCTCTATAATCTCACACCAATATTGATGAATATAAACAAGTTTTGTTATTTATCAGAAAAAATAAAATAATATCAGTCAAAATAAACTCAATCCCAGCCTGCGGTATCGGTTTTGGATCGTGTCGGTTTTAGCTCGACTCGACTTTGGATCAGGAAGTCGATATATCGGCTCGGGATCGGGTCGGGTTTTCGATTCTCTTTCGGCAGATGTACTCTTCTCACTTGAACCTAGCGAAGAGGGAAATTCGTCAATGAGTTGACGTCCCTCCTTCCCCCCTGACTCCTCCAAGCCCAGGTTAAACCGGTTATGACTAGAGTGAAAATCCTGAAATACGTTTTCCCCGTAGATAGTGGAAGATTTGTACTTTGGCTTAGAATTAAATAATTTGAAAGATGGAAATGCTATTATGCCGATTATAGAAACTATTTTCAATCTTCATTCAATTTAGAATTGTTTATAATGAAAAATAATATTTTTTTTAGTATGTGGCAATATTGTTGGAAGACTCTTGAATTTTCAACCAAGAAAGATAAATTTTCTACCACAACTAATAAATTGTCAATCCAAAAGACTAATTTTTAACAAAATAGTGAAATTTTCAATTAATTATATGAAATTTTAAGAATTTAGTTATACTTTCCTTCCCACAATTGCATTTACAAACTAAATATGTAGGACAAATTCTTAATAAAAACTTCAATAGTTTAATTTTCAATAAAAAATTGAATGGTTAAATTGAGACTTAAAAAAGTAATATTTAACCCAAAAAAGAGTTTTTAACCAAATATTTAAGACCCTCAACCAATCAACTGAAATTATAACCAAGTAGTACAACATTTAATGAAGTACTTTAATTTTATACATAAGAAATTAAGAAGACTCATTTTTCACCAAATACATGAATTTTTAGACAAAGAGGTAAATTTTCAATCAAGAAGATGAGTTTCCTACAGAAATAAAACAATTACATTTTCAATTAAAAAATTAATTTTCTACTTCAAACAGAACGGACTTGAAAAAAATGTTGCATTTGTAATTGGTCAAATTACTTTTCAAATAAAATGATGACTTTTGAACTGCAATAATTACATTTTTAATTATAAAATACATTTTCAACCAAGAAGAACGTTTTTAAAAATTGTGGGTCCGGATGCAATAAGGGCACATAAAATATTTCGTGCGAAAACGAAGTCCCCTGGAGGCTTTAGAAAAAATTTTCGAATTTTAATTTTCAAAAGATATATATGGATGTAAAATTTGATTGCGCATCTTT
>NC_046666.1:103353701-103358838 GCF_010883055.1 Belonocnema kinseyi | reverse complement strand
AAATTAAAATTCGAAAATTTTTTCTAAAGCCTCCAGGGGACTTCGTTTTCGCACGAAAAAATTTTATGTGCCCTTATTGCATCCGGACCCACAATTATTAGTTAAATTTATAAAAAATAAAACGAACTTACAACAATTTATCTTAACTTTGAAACAAGGAGTTTAATTTTCAACCAAGACACTTCATTTTACACCAAAAAGAAAAATTTTTCATAAAAGATATGAATGATTAAAAATAAAGTTAAATTCGTAACGAATGCTTATTCGAAAATTTAAAAAGTTCAATATGTTGTTAGAAGCGTTATTATTTAACACAAACACACAAATCATGAAGAGAACAGTTTCAATTTTCAAACAAAAAAATTAATTTTCATTCAATTATGTAGTTAAATTTTAAACTGAAATAGTTCAATTTGCAACTAGAAACCTGCAGTTAACTTTTCATTGGAGAAAATTAATTATCAAACGATAAAACGTGTTTTCAAGGATGTATTTAAATTTTTAACCAAAAAGTCAATTTCTAAACCAAGGTAAGTTGAAATTTCCAATGAAGAAACTAACTTTTGCCTTCAATAATGACTCTTTAACGTGAATACTTGAATTTTCAGTTATAAAACACATTTCTACCTTAAATAAACGGGTTTTCAACCAAATAGTTACATGTTTTATCAATATTAATATTATTTATAAAAATTATTTTCGAGAGAATAATTCACTGATTATTGTTCTCTTATCTTTGCTTTCTACAAAATTAAATTTTTATCAAAAAATGATACTTTAATTCCCAGGGAAAAAATGATTTCTTATTCTAAAAAAACTAAAAACCCGAGTTTTGAGCAATATAGTTCATCTTCCAACCCAACTTCTGTCAACTAAACTCCAGAATTTTCGATCAGAAACATGAATTTCCAACCTAGTATTTGTATTTTTAATGTAATTGAAAAAGCTTAATTTTGAATTAAAAACGGAATAGTTGAAATTTCAGTTTTAAAAATTAATTTACGACTACACAAGTAAATTAAAATAGTTCCATTCTCTTAATTGTTCTATTCATACACATTTCTTTTATTGTACAGTGCGTGGTAATTGCTCTAGCGTTTAAGTGAAAAAATTCTCAATGAGAGATGTGTTGAAATTTCATTTTACACGCTTAAAATTCAAAACTGTTCCACTGTCAAAATGTTTATATAATTTGTTCTTAAAATTAACAAATGGTAAGGCATAACTAAATTTGTTGAATATAATTTGAGCAAGATCAGATGAAAAAACGATTTATTTCTGCTTGAAAACACCGAAAATATGCTTTTGTTTATTTAATTTTTTCGTGAAATTAACAAATGTTAATTTATAATTACATTGGTTGAATATAATTTGAGCAAGATCAGATGAAAAAACGATTTATTTTTGCTTGAGAACGCAAAAAATATGCATTTGTTTACATAATTTGTTCGTAAAATTAACAAATGTTAGTACATGACTAAATTTGTTCAATATAATTTGAGCAAGGTCAGATGAAAAAACACCTTGAGAACGCCAAAAATATGTATTTGTTTATATAATTTGTTCTTAAAATTAAGAAGTGTTAATGCATAACAAAATTTGTTGAATATAATTTGAGCAAGATCAGATGAAAAAACGATTTATTTCTGCTTGAAAACGCCGAAAATATGCTTTTGTTTATTTAATTTGTTCGTGAAATTAACAAATGTTAATTTATAATTACAAAACGATTTATTTTTGCTTGAGAACGCAAAAAATATGCCTTTGTTTACATAATTTGTTCGTAAAATTAACAAATGTTAGTACATGACTAAATTTGTTGAATATAATTTGAGCAAGGTCAGATGAAAAAACGACTTGAGAACGCCAAAAATATGTATTTGTTTATATAATTTGTTCTTAAAATTAAGAAGTGTTAATGCATAACTCAATTTGTTGAATATAATTTAAGCAAGATCAGATGAAAAAACGATTTGTTTTTGCTTGAGAACGCCGAAAATATGCATTTATTTATATAATTTGTTCTTAAAATTAACAAATGTTAGTGCATGACTAAATTTGTTGAAAAAAGTAATATCTTGTAACAAATGTAATCATTGCGGCACCTAATAGGAAAAATGTAAAGTTTTCAATTAACAGAAATTGTGTTAAAATTGGAGAAATTTATTCATGAAGGACCGCTCTCTCTCTCTCTCTCTTTCTCTGCCAACTATCGATCATTAATAATTTATTTTTAAAAATATTAAACACCAAAAAACAGTTTCTTGAAAAAAAACGGAAAATTTTGTAACACTTTTCGTTGAAGCAATTAATTTTTAACCCATAAACCAGTATTTTTATAAAGTAGTTGATCTTTTAACGCCAGACGTGAATTGTGTACGAAAGAAACAATTTCCTAAAAAATATTAACTATTTTCTACAAGAAGGTTAATTTTCCAAGAAATACTAAATTTTTTGACAAAAAAGAAGAATGATCAGCTGAATTAAAAAAATGTTTAATTTGAAAAATTAATTGTTACCAAACAAATTAATTTTTAAAACAATAGATTAAATTTTAGGCAAATAGTTCAAATATCAAATAAAAAGTCGAATATTAAGGCAAATAATTGAATTTTAAAGCAAATATTTTCAAGAAAATAGTTAATTTTTTCATAAAATAGGTTATTTTGAATTGACATAACATTTCGAACCGAAGAGATGAAATTTGAACTGGCTAAATTTATAAATCACTTAAAAATATAATGTAAGAAAAAAAAGAGTTTTCAACTAGAGATGAATTTTTGAAAAAAGTACATGAATTTTCAACAAAATATATAAATAGATTAATTACAGATCATATGTAAAATAAAAATTTTTAAGTAAAGTTCAAGTGAAGCGCACAAATAATGTGACGTATTTAACTATATAGCGTGTGACGCAGTGCCATCTAATGAAGTGTATATTCTGCTTAGTGACAGATTCCACGGGAGGTTTTTAGAAACCCGTCCCCAACCCATCGAAATATTTTTCTGGTTTCGCCCCTGATTCTGCTATATGAGCGCCCCGAACAAAGAAACTCTTCTCCTCCTCGTAATAATTCAGCCTATGGATCTGGGGAACGGCTTAGATACCGAATAACGTATCTATGATACGAGTAGGCGCTTGCTAGTGATGAATGAGACATGATTTCTGTCTGCAGTCCGGATCGTCGAGCTTCGCCGCGTTCGCGCGTTCACGAAGAAGCTCGCCATGGCAACGTCGAGTTTCCCAGTGGTCTCTCGGCCACTCAGTCTCCGTTCTCGCGAATCTGGAGAAGCTCGCATCGAGCACCCTCGCTCGTAACGCTGAGAAAATATAAACAGGAGAAGAGATGGCGAGGAGCGGATTTTACGCTCTTCACGCATGTCGCTCTCAGTCCCTGATATAAATGAACAATTTCGATCATTTAGAATTACTCTAAAGTGGAAGTTAATTGAATTCCCCGCAAAAAAAAAACATTTTAACTTATGTATTTTCGGAGACACAACCATCAGAAATTAATTTTTTTTAGAAAAATTTACCAAAAAAAATGTTTAGTTTTAGTTTTTGTGAAGTAGCATATTTTCTGTGCACTGTAGACAAAAACGGCTGAATATAAGTCGAAGAAGACTTAATTTCAAGAAAATTAAAAATATATTGCAATATTATATTTTGCATACGTCCAAATTTATAACGTGTTGAAAAATAACAACATTTATGAAAGTTCGCTAAAATGTAATTTTTTTAAAATAGCGCATTTATACTACACTTCGCGTTCAAAATTGTTCTTGTAATAATAAAAGTATATTCTATCACTCATAAACCTAAAAAAACTTGAATAATTTGTGAAATATATGCATGAAATTAAGTTTTTCTTTAGAAGTTTATTTCGATTTGAATCGAAAATATTGCAGCCATGACAATAATTAAACAAGCAGATGAATTACGTACGAACGAACAACATTGTTTCATTATATGATTAATATTAACAATTTAAATATTCCATGAAAAAGGCGGGTATACAGAAATTTAAACTAAACAATCAGAAAAATATATACCATTTAGTCTGACTGAGTAGTCGGGATGCTGGCTAGAGACTTTGTATTTTGTGTAAACAATTGCAAAATCTAAGTGCACAGTCTGCATCCCTTGTTCGCTGAAGAAGCCGAGACCGGTTTGTATTTCTGTGCAGAAAGCAAGTACGTAGAACACTGCATGTACTTTTGCACTACGAGCGCGCTTTAAATTTTTAAAAGAAAACTTATTTTCATGGTTATATATGTAAGAAATTATTCAATTTTTTTACTTTTATGAGTAATTTCATGTACTTTTATTATTCTAAGAGCAATTTTTAACGCGAAGTGCAGTAGAAATTCACTATTTAAACAAAATTACATTTCAGAGAACTTTCATAAAATGTGGTATTTTTCAACACGCTATAACTTCGGACGTATGCAAAATATAATGCATATTGAAAAACGAGAGGTGCAAGGCCTTTTGAGTTGAATCTTGAAATATATATTTAAAATTTTGTAATTAATTTGATACACTTTTTATACACAAAAACGTCAGTCAAAAGCAACGCCTCTAAAAGTAGGTAGGTCCGCGGCTTGTTGAAAAAATCTCGAAACTGGGCCATATTAAACAGAAAAATAAAAAGAATTAGTTTAAGTATAACAATGGTTATGTCCCCTATACATTTTTAAATATACGTGCAAAAATAACAAAATCGCAGCAAAAAAAATCGTGTATTTTTCACAATTTTTCGTAAAAAAAAATATACTAAAAATCAAAATTTTATAATAAATTTTATAGGAGACATAGTCATTGGCGTACTTTATCTAAACCTTTTTGTTTTTTCTGTTTCCGATGGCCCAGTTCCGAGATACTGTCAACAATCCGGAACCTACTTATTTTTCGAGGCGTTGCGTTTGATTGATGTTTTTGTGTATTAAAAAGTGTATAAAATCAATACAGATTTTTTAAATGTATTTCAAAAGTGCATTTATTAAACTTAACAAATTCTACATCAATATCTTTACCAATACCAGGTGTATACATATGAAACCGGTATTTTTTCAAGAAAAAAACACATTTATTTCAAGAGAATGATAACAAATATTTTATTCAAAGTATGCGC
>NC_046666.1:103337166-103353601 GCF_010883055.1 Belonocnema kinseyi | reverse complement strand
CAATACGCCAATTAGCACAAATGGTAAGTTCCGACAGTGCCTACAAGTGTACCTACTGGCCGCTAGATGGCAATACCGGTTTCATATGTATACACCTGGTAATCTCTTACAAAATTCACAAAAATAGCCTTTTTTCGGAGGTAGTGACTAGAATGACCCCTTAATCCAAGCCCGCCGTGAATGGAAGTCTACTTTCCAGGGTTTTCACCCAACTCAAACCTCCTTCGTAGGCTAAATGAGGAAGATCAGTCTCTTTCTGAATTCTAGGCAGGATTTTTCAAAGAATTGTTTGTTATACGCGTCTTTACGTGTAAATATATTACGTATCCTGTACTATTTTCTCTGATTTTTTGCACATTTATATCGTTCCACAGTGGGACCGAATCGCAAAAGGCTGTTTCACATGACGACACTTTGGAATTGTTTCGTTAAAAGTAATAGGATTGAATTTGAGGGGTTGTTCAATATTATTGATAGGTTGAAAACCTAACTTGGGACTTTAGGAAGGTGACCGTGGCTTCTGTTTTAAGTTTTAAAAAGTTGCTGCCGTTTCACATAGAAAAACTTTGGAATTCTTTCGTTAACTTGGATAAACCCGTATATGTAAAAAAAGCATTAAACCAACTTGCAAGAAAGAACCACGTGACCCACATATGGGTTTCTGGTCACACAGGGATCAAATGCAATGAAAAAGCGGACCAGCTAGCGAAAAGTAACAAAGCAATTGAATTTATCACAGTAATCTTCGTACTAGACCTAGCGTTTTGCTGCATCGGGATGGCCAGTTAAAGCTAGATCTGGGTAAGGGATCAACAATACTGGAAACAAATCCGTGGTAGCCAACAGACGAAAGCTCTCCTGGGCTTCAAGCATAGAATTGACAAAGCCAGGGCACAATCGCTTGAACTATCACATGCATAAAATGGGATTCAAACCCACGACAAAGTGCCAGAAATTCGGCAAGGATTAAGAAACACCCCTGCATGTCTTATGCCATTTTCCGGCTTAAGCTAGGCTCAAACAACAAAAACCCTTACTGTCCATTTGATGGAACCAAGGAAATTATACCTCAATAAGTAGTTGATATCCTGGACTTCGCCAGGAACTCTGGAGTCAACTCCCGAGAAAGAAAGTTAAGGATGTGGCACAATAGGCTTTACAACCTGACCACCGAGGAAGGCCCCGCCCACCCACCTATAAACTAAACTAAACTAAACTAAATCCTCACGACCAGTTTCAAAATATATTATGTGGGACGCGTGCACGTAGGTGATTTAAGAAAAGTCGAGATTCACGATTTACGAGTTTATAAATACAGTCTTTTCTCAAAATCTGTTCAGCATTACAATATTCCAGATTTATTGTCTTACCTTGACTCGGATTCAGATAAATGCCTGCATAATGCCTCACGTCGTTCTACTTCGAGTTGGAGTTTTCTCTGGAGCCTCAAGTTCTCCTCTCTTATTTGCTTTTCTTCATTCACGTATCGTTGCATTTTTTCAGTATCTGGAAACATATCAGAAATAGGTTTAATGAAGTTGTTATTAATTGTTAAATTGGGAGCATTAAAAAAATTTAATCCCATTCCTATTTTCAACCCCCTAAAAGCATTACGTAACATACGGATGGCATACGGATTCCTTAGTTTACAATTTCCCCTTTCACGCGACCCTACCAGAAGTTTTTTATCGGCAAAATTAGCTTTTATATTTAATTTCAAAATTTGCTTCGCTACAACCTACAAACGGTACATTTTAAACAGACCGTCCTTTAAAACTTGGCTCTGCAGATTTAGGTTTCTTTTCTCGGAGCACGTCACATAAACAGAAGGACACCAGTAGAAGACCCTAAAAATAGGCACTGCTAATGATAAGTATTTCATGAACATAATGAATTTTCCCTTTTTTGTAATAACTTTTTACTGATTTGGCTTAATGACTTCGCTTGGATCTGATTTTTTTGTAAAATTTCGAGGTTTTCTGTTATTTCGGAGAACAAATTTTATACTTGATTTTATGCAAATTATGAGGGTTTTAGCAAATGCGAAAAAAAAATCTTCGATAAATGCTGAAATACATGTACAATTATATTTATTGTCGAATGACACTTCAATATAAAAAAATATATCAGTATTTTAGCAAATGTCAACAACAAAAAATTTCTTGGTTAAACGCTGAAATACATACACCTTTACTTTCATTGTACAATAACATTTCAGTATCAATTTATTCTGACAACCTAAGATAGACCTCTGCATGATTTGCGACGGAATGGGTTATTGGCTTTATTTCTCCATATTATTTTTATATCTCTGTCGTAAAATTTAGCTGTGGAAGTGATGTAGAAAATAACAGAAAATCATGTTTTTAAAAATTATGCAATGAAGAAAATGAGTATCAGGTTGAAACTTAAAAAAAACAAACTTTTTCTATGGCGGGACATGTGGGTTATCCCCAGGTAACCTAATACCTCGTAGAAACATCACAAAAGTCTTAGCATTGTTGAGCCCTTACAGGGGACCTTCAGATACGCTTTTTTTTAAATTGATACTCTCCCCAATGAAAGGTACGTACCAGAGGTTTTCTGAGGAAAATCAAGACGACGCAATTTTGAACCATTTTTGAGAAAAATGTATTTTAAAAATTGCAATCGGTTGGTCTTTGAGCTGGTGTAAAAGTATTTCGAAGCATCAGTATCCCCTGGTAGACCGCTTGGGTGAAACTTTGTTTTTTTTATTCATCAAAATGCTTCAATAGTTTCTAGTATTTATATTTTTAAATTAAAGTAGGAACAAGGTGTTTCAAATAAAAATTTCAATAATAAATACGAAATACCAGTGGATGCAGTGAATCTTTATACATATTTACTAACAAGAATCAGAAGTATCTTGAAAATGTATTTTCACGTATTTAAGATAATTGGCCATTATTTATTTTGTTTTTTTGCAGATTGCGGAAAACATTTTAATTTTGTATTTATTTTTTTAATTTTGTTTGCAACACTTTTTCCCTACTTTAATTTAAAAACTTAAATACTACTATCGGCGAGTAAATTCCGAGTCCTCTGGCTTTGACGTTGAATAAGTTTGTAAGCAAAAAATGGTAGGTTAATGAAAGAGGTATCATTTTAAAGGTGCAAATGTTGTACGTTAATGAGCCGAAAACTAATATTCCAACAAATTATTTGTAGTTTACAGATCTGAAAATACGATGAAAAGTGAGGAAATTTGATAGGTTTTAAAAACAGAGAACTTTGAAGTATAGTTTTTTATTGAAAAAATGTAAAATGTAAATAAATATGCGACCGCACTATCTTCAGTTCTAATGAAGATAATTAAGTGATTTTAATTGGAGGTAGTTAGTTGAACAATCTGAAATAATTTACAATTTAAAGGAAATAGTTTTTTTATTGAAAAAATGTAAAATGTAAATAAATATGCGACCGCACTATCTTCAGTTCTAATGAAGTTAATTAAGTGATTTAAATGGGAGGTAGTTAGTTGAACAATCTGAAATAATTTACAATTTAAAGGAAGTATGTGCTTCTTGTTGTCTTCGCACAAATTGCGACATTTGAAGTCAGTTTTTTATATAGGAAAGCAAGTGCGAGAGCCCAGCGTGGTTTCATTTTTTCAGGGGATCGTCCTCGGTTTTCCTCAACCTGACCTATCCAACTTGTTCCTCAGAGCCTCACTCTAGCCTTCAAACCCTTTCCCTGTGTTGAGGAAAAACGAGGCCGATCCCCTGAAAAAACGGCACCACGCTGGTCTCTCGCACTTTCTTTCCTATATAAAAACCTGACTTCACATATCGCAATTTGTACGAAGACAAGAAGAAGCACATACTTCCTTTAAATTGTAAACTATTACAGATAGTTCAACTGACTACCTCGAATTTAAATCAGTTCATTATCTTCATTAGAACTAAAGCTAGTGCGCTCGCATATTTATTCACAAAAAAAAGGAACAATTATTTATATTTTGCAAAGTTTTCGACGATACTCTGTTCAGAAATATTTAATGTACCACCATGAATTTTTTCAGATTTTTCCTATCATTTTTTTTATAAAAAATATTCTTCAAAGTTCACTGTTTATAAAAGCTCTCAAATTTCCTTACTTTTCATCAGATTTTCAGATCTGTAAGCTACAAATAATTTTCTGGAATATTACTTTTCTGCTCATTAACGTGCAACATTTAAACCTTTAAAATGAGACTTTTTTCATCAACCTACCATTTTTTCTTCACATACTTATTCAAAGTCAAAGCCAGAGAACTCGACTTTTCTCGCCGATAGTAGAACCTATCGAAAAATAAAGAATTCTAATAAAATGCACAATTGTCCAAACGAGTGATAATAAAAATAAGATAAACACAGTTTTTATTTAATTTCATTATTTATTATTATTATTTATTAATTATTAATTAATTCATTAAATGGTATAATTTTATTAGATGTTATTCAAAAATGGAATAATTAAGCACTTTTATAAATAAAAATAAATAAAAAACAAAGTACGGATAGCAAGAATTGAACACGCGACCTTGCAGCTATTAGCCCAATGCTCTACCAGGGAGCTACCAACAATTCAAAATACCTTTACACCAGTAGCTCGATGACCATCTATTCTCAATTTTTAAAACGCACTTTTATCGAAAATGGGCCAAAATTGCATCTTCTTGATTTTTTTTTCGTAAACCTCTGGTATGTATCTTTCATCGAGGAGAGTATCAATTCAAACAAAAAAGCGTACCTAAAGGTCCCTTTGTTAGCCCAAAAGTTAACCATTTTATCAATAAGTCCATACAATATTTTTAAATGATTTTTAAGAGAAAAATAGTCAGTAGTCAAGCCCATTACATAAAATTAAGCATTAAAAATTAAAGGTTAACTTACGTTCTTGCTGAGAAATCAACAGATTATGCCTGAGTCTTGCAACCTCGCTTCTCAGAGTTTGAATGTGCGTGCTCAAATTTGTAGCAGTGTCTCCATTGTTGATTTCTCTCGGGGAAGTAGGGTCCGACACAGGTTGATCTAGCTTAATTTGGAGCATTCTTTTCTCTGCTTCAAGTTTATCCATTCGTTTCCATAATTTGTTAACTAGAGCTTCTTGCTCTTGCTCTAGAGTGTTCTCTAACTCTACTTTCTCTCTGCGCAACTGTTCTAAATTACTCTGCTTTGCAAGAGTTTCTGCTTCCAGTTTTTCGATTTTTCTCATAAGTTTATTCACAAGGCACTCTTGTTCTTGTTCAAGTGTCTGCTCCAAGCGGCATTTCTCTTGTCTCAATTGATTTAACTTTCGGGATAGGTCATTCGTCAAACACTCTTCTTCCTGCTCATAATGATGGGCTAATGTCTCCTTCTCTTTTTTCAGTGCCTGTATTTTCTTCAGAAGCGTATTACTGATGAATTCCTCTTCTTGTTCAGCTTTAGCTTGCTGAAATTTAAAAAATTAATTAGAAAAATCATAAACAAAATATGTTAACAAAAGTAAATTTTTATTCTAACTTCATTTCATACAACGTTTGCTATCCCGTTTTCAACATACTATTTAAGTACGAGGTGTCTATTCCTACAGCCGGCCGCACGAGATATAGTGGCAGGATTGGTAAGAATTTTGTCCAACACCTCTTATCCTGTAATCTATTTCCAGGTCCCTCAATCATTTTACAAGACTAAACACGACCGTCCCACTGTGGGCTAGGAGATATAACTTGGTATAAGGGCTTTCTGAGGTCTCTAATTTCGAATTTGACATGAAAATTCATTATTGCATGATGGTGGATCCAATACGGTAACTAAAATGTCTAAATTTTGACATACTTATATAAAACTGAGTACAAGGTGGTTTTTAAGGTCGCTGATTTAGAACTTGGCGTCAAAAGTTATGAAATAAATATGGCAGATCCAATGTGTTACCTACAATTTTTAAATTTTCACACATTTGTATGAAAATTAGTACAAGGGGGGCAACTGTGCACGCTCAACTTTATTTGCTGATATCTTCGTCAAATGCCAAAGGTGGCAGAATGCGGCAAATAATCTGATAGTAAACATCATAATGAACCAAAATAACTATAGAACTTTAGATACCAGGTGTAATTTCGGGGAACTTTTGGTTCAAAAGTGGCGTTTCAATATCTTATTCATTTATAACCACTCTAATGGGCAACAACAAATATAATGTTTTGATTCATAACATTATCAACGAGTTTTCCCAACTTTTTCTTCAAAAAACAGTATAAACAACAACAAAATATTCCATCAATTCATAACGTTCTAGAATTAAGAGGGCTAGTTTAAATGTGGTGAAATTTGGTGGAAAGCTTCTTCAATTCATCTATAATATGAAAAATAAGGCTCCCGTTAATAGCTTTGAATTTGGTTTTTGGTCACTCTTGGTGGTCTCCTAGTCCAGGGCTCTTCAGCGTGGGGAAATTTGGCCGCAAATACTCAATTACCACATGTGTCGTTTCCACCACCACGAACCTCTACTCAGCTGTAAGAGTGAGACGGAATTTTTCCGTGCTGAGTGAAGCGGCGAAGTGGTGGAAACGGGACATCTTGCAAATGAGTATTTGGGACCAAATTTCACCTCGCTAAAGATCCCTGTCCTAGCCGACTGTGCAGGTGTAAGAATATCCACAGCTATTTGAGTAATAATTGGAGGTGTGTGTAATAAAAAAAATGGTTGCTACCATTTTTATTTTAAAAACGTAAACAAATGTATAAAAATATGACAATGTTTTGTATAATTGAAAGGTATTTTATACTTAACATTAGGTGACATAAACGATCAAGCCCTTTTAGAAAAAAAAAGTCAATTTCGATGTGAAGATTTGTTTTTACACTGACAATGCATAAAAAAAGTATTTTAAGCTATTACAATTAAATTGTTTTATTATACCTGTATAATTTTGGTTGCTACTGTTCAGTAATAAATTGGCAACTTTCAAAAAATAAAGATGTTGAAATCCGCTAGCGGCTAGGCGACTCGCGCGCGAACTGTATAGCGATAGCTCCAGAACCGATTCATAGTACAGTTCACCGGCGCACAGTGCGGCGAATTAGAAAATTGGGGTTCAAAATTACCCAGAGCCTGAAATTTTCATCCGATTCCATGTTTTTTTTTAAATTAAAGCTAATTAAATTCTGAAAAGGTCTGTCGAGGGCGATTTTGCTAAAAAGGCTCTATTTGTTTGTTATTCAAGTTGCAAAATGCCAAAAAACCATAAGTTTTCATATTTGTGCTGCCTGTTCTGTTGCATTCATTGATTTTACCTCAAAAAGGTGAAAAATTAATAGATTTACAATCGATTCACAAATCCTAATAACTTAGATGAAGTTCTTGAAATCTGCTCAATTGTTATAAACAAATTTATGAACAAAATCGATTATTACTATAAATTGAAGCCTGGAAGTTCTTTTCATCACGTTTTTCCACGTGAAATCGAGTGAAATTAATGTTTCGTTGAAATAAAACACTAAAGTATAATTTTTTTGATTGTTAGAAACAAATTTCATAAACAAATTTAATAAATAAGCACCTCCGGATATATAAAATGCATTTTTTCTGCGCAATCATTAGGTTTGCCTTCAAAAATGAAAATTCCATGACAGAAATGGACAATAAAAATCTTTACCATGGTTATAAGCAATACTCATTAACAAATGCATTAAACGGTCACTCTTTGATAGAAAAAATCCATTTTTCTTTGCATAATTGTTTATTTTATCCCTAAATTAATATTCTGATGGAGGAAACTGACGTTTGACCAGAATATTAGAGATAAAATGAACAATTATGCAAAAAATTTTATTTTTGAAGGCAAACCTAATGATTGCACAGGAAAAATTCATTTTATATATACAGAGGCGCTTTTATTTATTAAATTTGTTTATAAATAAATTTGTTTATTATACTTTAGTGTTTGATTTCAACCAAACATTAATTTCACTCGATTTCGCGGGGAAAAACGGGATAAAAAGAACTTTCAGGCTTCAATTTACAGCAATAATCGATTTTGTTCATAAATTTGTTTATAAGAATTGAATAGATTGCACGAACTTCATCTAAGTTATTAGGATTCGTGAATCGATTGTAAATCATCAGTTTCTCACCTTTTTGATATAAAATCAATGAATGCTACAGAACAGGCAGCTCAAATATGAAAAATTATGGTTTTTGGCATTTTGGACCTTGAATAACAAAAAAAAACAGATCCTTTTTAGCAAAATCACCCTCGTATTGCGAATAAATAAATAAGATTGAATAGAGTCTAATAATGTATTCATTTAATATTATGTTCAATAGAATGGTTCTATGTTTGAGGGAAACTGTATAGAAGTAAAATGAAACATAAACATCTAATAGTTGAGATTCACCGGGTTCAGAATTCCGCGAATTTTTTAATGCTTCAAATTCGTGGAATTGAAAAAAGTGAAAGATCAAGAAAGTTAGTATTTTTTTGTTGAAACTAAACCGGATGACAATAAGACTCAGGATATGACTTCCAACGATGACAGCTGTTCTGAATGAAAGTAATTACTTTGTATTTTCCGTAAACAGAATGTATATAAATAAAAGCGAACAAGGATCTTATTAGTAATCATAAGTTGAGAAAACATAATATTAATATTGATTAAAAAATGAAAAAAGCTTCAAAATCAAATACATTTTTTCCTAAACTTCCAATTCTGCAATCTGTCATAGATTATATGCTTTTAATATTTTTCTGAAAAATAGAACCATTCTGTTGTACATAATATTAAAAGAATACATTATTTTACATGATGCAATATTATTTATTTATTCATAATACTTGGATATTAATTAATTACTTGATTAGTTTTTATTTTTGGCGCCTTAGCTATATTATGAATCGGTTCTGAGAATCTCGCGACAGTCCGCGCATGAAGTGCCGTTAATAATTAATAACGTTAATAATTTCTTGAATATCAATTCGATTGGGCTAAAATTTTCCAGAAATATTCGGTGTACTGTAAACAACTTTCTTGCTCGAAGATTCTTGTTGCTCAAAATTCACTCGATAAACGAAACGCTGGAAGTTAAAGAACTCCGAGGTGCGCCACGCATGAGAAAAAATGTAAGAAAATTTTTTGATATACATTTGTAAATTCCGTTTGCTCTATCAGTTGGAGGACATTTCGAACTAAATTCACTAAAAATTGTATTAAAAATTCTACAAAAATTAAATAAATTGAGCACGAGTTGAAGTACAAAACGAATTAAAATTGATTATTCCAAAAAAGTATGTATTTGGGTATACCCCTCTGCCGGCCAGAATGACTGTTATCGTCAAATATCGTCACTAACACAATTCTGTGTTAGTGCGATGCAAACGCATTCGTGACTACCAGTGCTTTACCGTATTCCCATTTGTTTTTTTCGGAAATTGTTGTATTTTTTATATGTAGTGTTTCATTTTACAAGATTATTTATTATTACTTATTTAGTTATAAGTGCCAATTAAACAAGCTCTCTTTTAAACTAGTATAACAATTTTTCAGCAAAATATTTCTAGAAAACGTCAAATTTCGAAGTTTTTTAAAAATGTCAATAATTCTGAAAGTAATCATGGAATTCTAAAGTTCTTAGACTCATTGCAAAGTTAAATTTTCGTAGTACTTTTATACCTTATTCAGATATTTTTTGAATGTTTTCCCCAAATTCTATTATAGACTGAAACTGAACTTTACTGAAATGTGATATAAATTGAATGTTTGAATATTCTTGTAAGTTTACACTTTTTATTTTTAACAATTTTGTTGTGCTAAATTCAGCCTATTTTAAAATGTAGGGTAAAACTTCTACAAATATCTGAATAAGATATCAAAATACTACGGAAATTTATTTTTAAAATGAGCTTAAGAACTGAAAAAAATTATAATTATTTTCAGAGTTATTGACATTTTTTTAAAACAAACTCGCAATTGCTTTTTTTTTGAAAAATATCGTTTTATAAAATTGTCATATTGGCTTGAAATTGTGCTTGTTTGACACAAAATTGATAAGCTTTCATAGTACGATATCGATATATTCCTGGGAAGAGCAAATAACAAGAAATAGTCGAATACAATGAAAAAATAAGTATAAAAAATATGAAAATAAGTAAAAAATTAAAAAGCAATGAATAATCTAATGCAATAAATAGAAATAACTTTAAAAAAAGATGTGTTTACTTACTTTGTTGTGTGTACCTGTCACTTGCCAAAACTTAACCTCTAAGATCACACATAATTAATAAAACTTGATGTCTATTTCAAGAAAAATGGTTTCAATATATCATATATCTTCTTCTAAGTACTCAACATATAGATTTATGGCAATTTTTCGTCTAAAAAATATTTGACCTCATTTTTTATGCTTTAGACTTCACGTTTTATGTTAAGTTGCACATGATGAATTTCGTTGCAGAAAATTCCCATTGATTGTCAGAACTTCACTAATATCCCTCATATTATTATATTTGATTACTGATAAATTATATTGAGGATCTTAAACGTATAATTTAATTATTATCATAAAAATTTTCGTCGAAAGGAGACATGAGCAACTTATTCAGATACAGGGTGGACACGCTGGGGCTTACATACGTGGCGAACTTGATGCTACCCGAATTGCACAACAGCAGATAAGAAGCCATTGTACAGGGGTATTTTCATATTTCGCGCCTTTAAAGTTGCATTCGGATCGGCCATTCGGCCAAGTCCGTGCATCTTCGGATCAAGTTTATCATAGTTTCCATGGTTGCGTTCGAAACTTCAAATGGATACAAGTGACAAAACAACATAGGTTATGTTACATAGTAATTACAAATAATAAATGTGTTTAATTAATAATGAAGTGAGACATGTGACCTGAGAAGTAAACGTCAGTTTTCTTCTGTGCCAATAATATTATGGAATGGCTGCCGACTGACAAATACTATAAAATGGTAATAATATTCTGCGATTTTCGTGGGCGAAGAGTGAATTGTGTTTAACGCTTATTTGCGGCAAAAAGGGTATGTTATGAATATATAGGATATGTGTTAAGTAAAGTAAATGAAATATTACATGCGTAAACTTTAAATTGACATTACCTACGTTTACTTACAGCGATTAGAACAAACACGTGAATCTGAACATAACATCGAAATAATGACAGATCGGCCCGACATGTTTATTATACTTTAGATTGATTATTCTTTACCAAAGAAATGTTCTGTGGTTTTGTATGTTTATCACTGACAGCGTTGGCAGTAATAATTTAAATAATAATTACTTATTGTCAATTTAACAATCATTACTTTATAATAAGTTTAATAAGTTAAAACATTTTTTTCTGAATTTAATGATAGATTGCCATTGTTTTTTTTACAGATCGATCCTAGAAGAAATAAACATCAGTAAATGCAGATGGAATTAGTGCATTTCGGCATGGTGTGTTTCAATAAAGATTGTTGAAAAATCTTTATGCCTGGACCTTACCACAAGACTGGGGATTGATCAGTCTAAAATTAATAATCTGAGTCATTTCGATGGTATATGCGTATCAAAAAGATATCTATAAGCAATTTAACTTGCCCGGAGTTTAATTAATAAATTTTTTGGGGCTTATTTTTATTTTAGAAAATGTTTTCTCTCGTCCTCATCTCAAAATTTGATTTGATCAACCATTAAATTAAATTAGAGACTCGCTGAGGATAGGAGTGTATCAGTAATAAATCTATAAGAGAAATTTTAGGCCGATATAGCCCCTAAAATCAATTTTAAGACGTTTTTCGAAAATGATTTCTCTGGACCTGATCCCAAAATTTGGTTTGATCAACTACTAAAATAAATTTAAGACTCGTTGGTGATCAAATTGTATCAATATTAAATCTAGAAGACAAATTTTAGGCCGATATTTTTATTTCAATTTTTTTGTTTAATTATTCTATTTTCGAACTTGCTATATCTGGATCTGATTTCCAAACTGGCATTTGATCAGCCCCTAAAATCAATTTTAAGTAATTTTGATGGTATCGGTGAGCAAAAAAAAAAACTCGAAGCAATTTAAAAAGTATGAATTTTAATTATTAAAGTTTTTAGAAATTAATTTTTCACTTTCGAAAATGTTTTCTCCGGATCTCGTCTCAAAATTCGGTTTAATCAACCACTGAAATAAATTAAAGACTCTCTAAGGATAGGAGCGTACCAGTACTAAATCTAGAAGATATATTTTAAGCAGGAATTTTCATTCAAATTTTTTTTTAAATTATTTTATTTTCAAAATTAATATATCTGGATCTGATTTCAAAACTGGCATTTGATCAGCCCCTACAATCAATTTTAAGTCATTTTGATGGTATGGGTGTATCAAAAAAAAAATCTCGAAGCAATTTAACAAGCCCAAATTTTAATTAATAAACTTTTAGGGATTTTTTTTTTATTTTAGAAAATATTTTCTTTGGACCTCATCCCAAAATTTGGGTTGATCAACCACTAAAATAAATTAAAGACTCGTTGGTGATAGGATTGTATTACACGGAAAAAATGTATACGTAAAAAAGTCACGAACTAGTAGCTAAGTCTCGGATATAAGAAACATTCATGGGACATTGATGTAATTTCGTAAATAATCTACGAATTTTGGGAAAGAATTGACGAACTCGGTATGACAAATCTAAAACCGCTCATTTTTTCTCGTAAATAATTACAAAAATATAATGAATGATTGCGAAAAGTTTCACAGAGCACTTATGAGCTTGCCCGACAAATCTGGGAACTTGGGCGTAGGTTCGTGCACGCGTAAGTGTCGTATTGTTGTAGTATTGTTCAGCCTTGATGGCTGCACGTGTTTACGCACTCATGGTTTGTTCAGAATCTGTCGAGTTCGACGTTTCAAATCCTCAGAGTTGTGCGAATTTATAAGTATAAGTTAAATCGCACAAATAAAACTTTTACCTTTTTATATTCGAGTCTAGAATTTTCAGGAACTGTTCGTAGGAAAATCGAACTCTTCGTAAAAAAGTTCTAAATTTATTCATACATTTTTCATAGAATTAAGGATTCAATGTTTGATTTTTTTATTCCGTATACGAGACCTAGCTACAAGTTCGTGACTTTTTCACGGATAAATTTTTTCCGTTTAGTACTCAATCTAGAAGAGAAATTTTAGGCCGACATTTACATTCAAATTTTTTTTAAATGTCTCATTTTCGAACTTGCTATATCTGGATCTGATTTCCAAATTGGCATTTGATCAACGCCTAAAATCAATTTTAAATAATTTCGATAGTATCGGTGTATCAAAAAAAAATCGAAACAATTTAACAAGCCTAAATTTTAATTAATATAGTTTTTATAATTTTTTTTTTTCATTCTAGAAAATGTTTTCTCTGGGCCTCATCTGAAAATTTGGTTTGCTCAACTATTAAAATAAATTAGGGAATCGCTGAGAATAGCAGTGTATCGGAAAGACATGTAGAAGCAAAGGTTTAGGTCGAAATTTTTATTCCAATTTTTTTAGAAATTAATCTATAATTACCTATCTTATCAAGTCTAAAAATAAAATTCATACATTATTCGTATTTTATCAGAAAATAAAAATGTTTGAGTATAATTCAAAGCTACTCGAAATGTTATTTTAATGTATTTGTTTGAGACCTCATTCAACTTTAAATTATATTATTAGAAACGAAGAAACCAATTCTGTAAATTTTATTTCAGATGTTATCTTTTCAATTGGAGGTTGTCTTATATTTATTATCGATTGATCAAACAAAATTTCGTGATGACGTCCAGAGAAAACATGTTGTAAAATAAAAATAATCCCTAAAAAGTTTACTAATTAAAATTTTACCTTGTTAAATTGCTTCGAGATTTTTTGTGATACACCGATACCATGAAATTTACTTCAAATTGATTTTAGGTCTGATAAAATGCAATTTGAAAATCAGATCAAGATACAGCAATTTCGACAATAGAATAATTTAAAAACAACATTGGGATGAAAATCCCTCTCTAAAATTTCCCTTCTAGATTCATTCCTGATACACTCCTTTCCTCAGCGAGTCTCTAATTTATTTCAGTGGTAGATGAAAGCGAATTTTGAGATGAGGTCCAGAGAAAACATTTTCGAAAATAAAATTAATTCCTAAAAACTTCAATAATTAAAATTCAGACTTTTTAAATTGCTTCGAGATTTTTTTTTACTCACCGATACCATCAAAATTACTTAAAATTGATTTTAGGGTCTGATCAAATGCCAGTTTGGAAATCAGATCCAGATATAGCAAGTTCGAAAATAGAATAATTAAACAAAAAAATTGAAATGGAAATATCGGCCTAAAATTTGGCTTCTAGATTTAATACTGATACAATTTTATCACCAACGAGTCTTTAATTTATTTTAGTAGTTGATCAAACCAAATTTTGGGATCAGGTCCAGAGAAATCATTTTCGAAAAACGTCTTAAAATTGATTTAGGGGCTGATCAAATGCCAGTTTGGAAATCAGATTTAGATATAGCAAGTTCGAAAATAGAATAATTAAAAAAAAATTGAAATGAAAATATCGGTCTAAAATTTCTCTTCTAGATATATTACTGATACTCTCCTGTCCTCAGCGAGTCTCTAATTTAATTCAATGGTTGATCAAATTAAATTTTAAGATGAGGACGAGAGAAAAAACTTTCTAAAATAAAAATAATCCCTTAAAATTTTATTAATTAAACTCCGGGCAAGTTAAATTGCTTAGAGTTATCTATTTGATACGCCTATACCATCGAAATGACTCAGATTATTAATTTTAGGCTGATCAATCCCCAGTCTTGTGATAAGGTCCAGACATAAAGATTTTTCAACAATCTTTATTGAAACACACCAAGCCGAAATGCACTAATTCCATCTGCATTTACTGATGTCTATTTCTTCTAGGATCGATCTGTAAAAAAAACAATGGCAATCTATTATTAAATTCAGAAATAATGTTTAACTTATTAAACAGATTACCCGGTAAGAAGCCTTGCCTTAAAAAGTATTAGAAAATTTGAATCCCCAAGAATGCCGTTTCTGTCCTTAGTTTTTTAATTCTCATTAGGCGGCGAAAATTATAAGATTTCAATCCCTTTTAAAGCTGATCGGAACTGTCAGGCGTAACCTCGAATACATTAAAAACACAACTTTCGTTTGAAGCATTAGAACGCGCTCTAAAAGCATGAAATTTGCCTAATCTAGTAGGATTGTATGTAAGAATACATTTCTTTATCGTCAAATGTTCGCTTTGTTCAAATATTATCAATTAAAAATATATAAAAACATGATAAAAAATTGAAAAAATTATTTTTCACCAGAACTTTCTCAGAGGAAATTGATCCTGACATCGTAAAATGACCGACGCTATGTTTTAAAAAGCTTTTTGCCTGATTATTATTCGAAAAACAGTAAATAAATGTAGCAAAATTTGCTAAATCAAAAGGGATTAAAATTGGTCTAATTCTTGGTTGCTTTGTGGTATTCAGCAAAATATTGTCAGCGCTAGGTACAAAAAGGGATTTAATTTGAGAGCTCACTTCAACTGTCGTGGATATTAAAAATGGGAGGACAAAACTGAATCCAGAAATATTCAATATTTCTCACGTTACCACTGAATGAATGAAATTTTTCAATACTTTTTAATGCAAGCCTTTTTACTGGGTATAAAGTAATTCACTCTTCGCCCAGTGGAAGCGCAGAATGTTTTTACTATTTTATGGTATTTGTCACTCAGCAGACGTTCCATAATGTTATTGGCACAGAAAAAAATTGACGTTTACTTCTCAGTTCACATGTCTCACTTCATTATTAATTAAACAATTTTTTTACTTGTAATTACTGTGTAATATAAACTATATTGTTTTGACATTTGTATCCATTTGAAGTTTCGAACGCAACCATAGAAACTATGATAAACTTGATCCGAAGATGAACGGATTTGACCGAATGGCCGATCCGAAAGCAACTTTAAAGGCGTGAAATATGAAAATACCCCTGTACAATGACTTCTTACCTGCTGTTGTGCAATTCGGGTAGCATCAAGTTCGCCATGTATGTAAGCCCCAGCGTGTCTACCCTGTATAAATGGTTACGATATTGAACCTCTCCTACTAATTCAAACGCACTTCATACATGTGAGTTGACCACGTGATACTGGGTACAGACTGGGGATTTCGTATGACCGACAGAGGATTAATTAGAAGATATGAGGCGTTCTCTCGAAGAACGATCTAAGTGCAATTTGGTCGTTTCGAAAAAAAAGCTATTTGAAAATTCAACATTGTACTATTTATCGTAAAATATAAATAATAAATTTTGTTTTATTTATTGCAAACATACACTGTCGAATAATGGATTTAAAGCATAAAATCTTGAATAAACATTTTTTAACAATATTTTTAGTGGCAGGTTATG
>NC_046666.1:103330574-103337066 GCF_010883055.1 Belonocnema kinseyi | reverse complement strand
ATATAATTCAAAATTTCTCATAAGGACAACCACATCTCACGACCGTGAGATAGGTGGTTACAGTCTGTAAAGGAATCAATACGACGATCCAGCAAAAGCCTCGTGCACCCTAAGAACACGGTGCGACCCAAGGACTACCACCTTCTGCATTTTTCCCGCAAGTATTTTAGCATATTTTTGACACGCAGGGATGCTTTTTAGGCCATTAGCAAGTGAAAGCTTGGCACCTCCAAAAGTGCCGATGATAAGGACGATTGTTTTAACAGAATATTCCGGGTACAATCGTTGCAACTCCCTTATAAGGTATCGATACCTCTCTTTCTTTTCATTCTCCTTGGTTATGATGTTTTTGTCAGCTGGTACCGAAAATTCGATAACGAACATGGTTCGCTTCTCGAAGTCAAGAAGAACCATGTCAGGCCTCGAGTGAACAACAGAAACAATTTTCGAGAATATAAAGTTCCAGTATATGCGGCACTTCCCATTCTCGACAATTGCCTTGATTTCCCTAGGAGCATTTAGAGGAGCAATATTAAGGTTAATGCCGTAAGAGTGACAGATATGATAATAAAGCACTCTTAGTGCCGCATAGTGCCTTTGAATGTAGGTCGTTTCCGCGTGAGTTGGACTACTAGATATTATGTGAGCTCCATGCTCGGGGTGTGCATGGCACGCCCTGCAGTTATCATCAGGAATGTCTTGGCTCAAAATGTGACGACGGTATGTTAAGGTGGAAATGACACCATCTTGGCATGCAAAAATGAAACCCTCCGTACCAGACTTCAATCCGGGCGATTTAAGGAAAGCAAACGTTAGCTCACAAGACATTGACTGATCCTTCACATTTCTGTGAAAGATACTGTGCATCTTCTTATCGAGGAGCTGTTCACGAAACGCTTTCTCTTGTGCTTTCTTAATCCGGGCTTTCAGGAGTGAGTCCTCGAGATAGATAAGATTTGATGCATTTTGCTCACCCCTAATACTGAAGTCAAGTCCGAGTGTTTCAGCAGCCTCCTCCGCTGCTTTGTAGAGAAACGCTCCTTTGCCCACTTCTTCGTGATTTCTGAACATTTTAAGAAGAGGGTTTCTTCCATTTGCAACTCCATGTGATGTACCCAGAATAATCCTGTTGTGAAGACATTCAAGGCTCAATATTCCGCGACCACCTTGACGGCGTGAGATGTACAGTCGAGGAACGGAAGACTTAAGATGCATGCTTTTTTTCATGTGCATAACCTTTCTTGTCCCGATATCAAGGGATCTGAGCTCGTTCTTCGTCCATGGAACTACTCCAAATGAATAGAGTACTACCGGGACGGCAACCATGTTCGTTGCAGATACTTTGTTCCTCGCCGACAGTTCGAAACACCAAATCTGGCGGATGAGACGTTTGTATCTTCTTTTGTATCTTCGGAGAATATACTTTATAGATGTCATATCCTGAATGCGGCTCTGTGGCACGCCAAGGTATGTATAAGTCTCTCCAGCGCAAAGGTGTCATATAACGCTTCTATCAACGAGCTCAGGATCTTCAGGGATGCCATTAGGTTTTCCTCGCTTCAAATAAACCTTGGCGCATTTGTCTAACCCAAATTCCATTCCAATTTCCTTAGTATATCGTTCGACAAACCCTAGAGCTAGATGTAGTTGCTCTTTGTTTTTAGCATAGATCTTAAGATCGTCCATGTAAAATACATGAGTGACCTTGTACTTTCGATCTGCAGGTTTGCCGCACAAGTACCCGTCGGAATGGCGGAGTGCTAGAGATAGTGGTAATAACGTAAGGCAAAAGAGGAGTGGGCTCATGGTGTCGCCCTGAAAGACACCTCTCTGAAAGGACACATTGTTAGTTGTCACACGATTTTTTCCAGATGAGGTAGTAAATCTGGTTTTCCAAAGCGGCATCAATCTCTCTATGCACCTTACTATTTGCGGATGAACCTGTAAGATTTCCAAAAGACAGATGATAAGTCTATGGGAGGTCGAATCGAAAACTTTCCAATAATAAATCCAGGCTATCAATAGGTCACGCTGGTAGAATGCTAAATCTTTGCGGACACATCTGTCGATGAGGAGGTTCTCCCGATATCCGGCTACGCCTTTCTTTGAGCCTAGTTGTTCATACATTTCTTGCCACACAGGTTCAATTGCCCGAACAATCCTATCATTTAGGATAGCTGTGAATATCTTACAAAGTGTGTTCAGGCAAGTTATTGGCCTGTAATTATTCGGGTCCGCCAAGTTGCCTATTTTCGGCAGGAGTATTGTGCGCTCTTCCACCAACCACTCCGGAATCGGCTCTTCCGTCTTCAAATATGAGGTGAAAATACGGGCCAAATGCTGATGGGTTGAAGAAAACTTCTTCCACCAGAAGGTTTTGATACAATCTGGTCCCGGTGCGGAATAGTTCTTCATCACTCTTAATACTTCGTCTTCGTCCAGTCTATACTGAACTTCGTAGACTTCTCTCCAAAATACTTCGACCTCCTCTGGTTTGGGTGGGTGTTCGACAGTAACTGGAGGGTCTTGGAAGAGTCTAGATGGGTCACAGAGAAACTGTCGATTTTCTCGGATCCACCTCTCCCGCCGCTTTAAACTTCTCTTAGTGTCAGATAGTATCCGTATTCTCTCAAAAATATGCTGCCTGATGGTCAGCAGTTTTGACTTGTTAAGTGTGTGATAATGGGTCAGGAGTTCGCGCGCGAACTTTCTAACCTTGGTGGTAAAATTCCTGCCAGATGTTATTTAGTCAATCACACACTGAATGCGGGACGCGTACTGTCTTGCCCAGCCTATCTTTATGGCAAGTTGATGCATTCGTCTTTTGGTCTTATGATCAACCGTTGGTTTTGTTTTACGGTTCGCATCCGCCAAAGCTCTCGCTGCATTATACACACAATAATTGATAGCTCAGAGGTCGGATTCTCCGGACAAATGTCCACGAAACTCGTCATCCATTTCAGCCAGATTTTTAGGCTTGAGAGAAACCTTGTTGTTGATGTTTCTCCGGGTCGTAAAGCATCGCTCTTCCTCTATTGGATGCCTGCCCGCGGTTGGTCTTAGTGTCGCCTCTCTTTCTCTGTAGCCGACTTGTTCTAGCTGCGGTAGAGTAGGCGTTCCGCTTACATAGCCCCTTTTTCGGAGTAGTTCAGCCTGGTTCGCAGACGTTACTGCGAAAAGTGCGATAGCTCCGGGTGTTTCTCGCACCACAGAGCATGCAGCCGTGCCATGTAACCCCGTTCAGGGGCCACACACGCATCATAGCACTCTAGCAAGTCGTGATTCAGTCGCTCCGTTCACCAAAAGATCGCGAGATCCCGCCGATCCATCGCATTGAATCCATTTTCATTGGCTCCCCCAGCTCTAGATTGGTCGGCATTGTTGGCCGACCCATTGTCGGGAGCCCTGCGCGTTCTGTTGTTTTGAACCGCATTTACAACTATGTTTGGTGTAGTCATTGTTGTTCCCACGAGAAGCTAGGGAAAGGGGTTCGTCCATCCTTGTAGAGCCCCGCCTGCAAGGATAAGACTGCGTACGCTGAGAGGGCACCCGGTATCCCAGATTCACCGTTCTAGAAACCTCACCCAGGTGCCATTCTAATTTCGGCACGGTTTTCACACGTCCGCTTGGGGGTTAATTCCTTCGGGACCACCCCTGGTCCCCAAGAGTACCCTTGGTATAGGGACCCACTATCCGCAAGCCGAGGACGCGTTCGGTGGCTTTGTTATAAGCTCTTCGATTTGATTCTAGAGGAATCAAAACCGAACCGAATATATATATAATTTTATTTAATGATATAAAAAACCAAATAAATGTTATTTCTTATTATTTATTTATTTATTCACACCTGTCTCGTCGTGATTTTCTTTTTAAACTATGGGTGCTGATAGATGTTGAAGTTGTAGAATTAGCAGCCGCAGAAGTATCCATTATTTTATATTTAAAATATATATCGCTTTAAAAAAGTAAACGACACGGCTACACTGCTTGAATTTCACAACTGAAGCATGGGAGCTCATTTAGAGGTAATTTGGGCCCGTGGTCCCAAGTTTTGGTCTCTTTTATTTTTTGTAAAAAATAGTGTTTGCGCTAGCTAAACTTTAAGCGGCCAAACATTGGTGTAAAACGTATTAAAAATGATTTCACGGTAAATTCAGCTCAGAGAATAATTTAGGGCTCTGAGAATATAATAATGAAAAATGAAAAAAAATTGTTTAAACAATTCCGGTTAAAATGAATTAAACCATTTTCTCCTTCTACCCTATGTTAAGGCTCACTTAGGGCTCCATAAATATGATATTTTTATTAACAAAAAATTGTTTAAACAATAATTGTTTTAACAAATATACCACAAAAAATTATTTTCTTTTCGTTTCTCTTGCATAATTTCAGGTTCATTTAAGGTTCCTGAAATACCATCAACTGAAAGACGTGCGATATTTACTTAGCCCTTGTTTTTGTTATATATGGTGTTGTGGCACCTTAACATTATAAAAAGTACATGAAGAAAACCATAAAACTCATTTTTACCCCTCGCATAATTTAGAGCTCATTGAGGACTAATTTGGACCCGTAGTCCCAAATTTTGGGCTCTAGTATTTTTTGTAAAAAATAGTGTTTGCAATAGCTTAACAATAAGTTGGTTCGTGATTGCTAAAACGTAATCAAAATGATTTTACAGAAAATTCACCTTAAAGAATAATTTAGGGCTCATTTAGGACCGAAGGTCGTGCGATATTTCCTTAGTTCTTTTTTGGTTATATATGGTGTTGTGCCACCTTAAAGTTATAAAAAATACTCAAATTTCTTCACACACACCCACCCACATCAAATCACACACACACGCGCACATCATGAAACTCATTATTAGCCCTAGTATAATTTAGGGGTCACTTAGCGCTAATTTGGACCCGTGGCCCCAAATTGTGGGCTCTTTTATTTTTTGTAAAAAATAGTGTTTGCGCTAGCTTAACGTTAAGCTAGAATGACCTTCGGTCGATGATATTTCAAAAACCTTAAATGAGCCTGAAGTTATGCAAGAGAAACGAAAATAAAATAATTTTTTTGGTAAATTTTTTGAAAAAAGAATTGTTTAAACATTTTTTTTAATTTTTCATTATTATATTCCCAGAGCCCTAAATGAGTCCTAAATTATTCTTTCAGGTGAATTTTCTATAAAATCATTTTTATTACGTTTTACAGCAATATTGAACCAACTTATTGTTAAGCTATTGTACACTACTTTTTACCAAAAATAAAAGAGCTCAGAATTTGGCACTACGGTCCCAAATTAGTTCTTCATGAACCCTAAATTATGCGAGGGGTAAAAATGGGTTTTATGGTTTTCTTCAAATATTTTTTATAATGTTAAGGTGGCACAACACCATATATAACAACAAAAAAGGGCAAAGGAAATATCGCACGAACTTCGGTCGATTATACTACAGGAGCCTTAAATGAGTTTGAAATTATACAAAAAAAATAAATTAAAATATTCGTTTGGTGAATTTGTTTTAACAAAAATTGTTTAAACTTCTTTTTTAATTTTTAATTATCATATTCCCAGAGCCCTAAATGAGCCTTGATATATTCTTTATGGTGAGTATTTTTTAAATTCATTTTTAGTACGTTTTACATCAATGTTCGGCCAGCTGAACGTTAAGCTAGCGCAAACACTACTTTTTATAAACAATAAAAGACCCCAAAATTGGGGACTAAGGGTCCAAATTAGTCCTAAATCATGAAATAGCTTACATCTCTATACCTTAATAGTGTTTTGCCAGATCAAAATACCCACGAAATTATTTATATAGATATGTTGGGCCCTTATCTACCTATTAACATGTTCTCCCGAAAAATAACTCAAGTCGCCTTAGGTAGTTCTTCGAGCAACCATCTTATATATTATGTTCGAAGCTCCTGAAAAATGTGCAATTATATCAGACTACAATTTTGAACATTTCCCTTCAAAATTAAGATGAAAAAATAATTGCTTATTATTTAAAGTAATTAAAATAAAATAATAAATATGGAAACTTGCACCTCCATATTCTGAATTTTCAACGTAATTTTAAGTTTTCAATATTTTACTTACGATTAGAGCAGATGTAGAACTATCATTTACAGAATTTTATCTTCCCAATAATCTGTATTTGAAGCTTTGTTAACTTATCATTTGTGACGTCAATCAAAAAAGCTGACAAACATATTTTGAAGTAAAACTGGAAAACTATACAAATAAAAATTTATAAACCCACAGAAATATATCATTCATTTCAATTATAAATATACCATTAAAAATAATATTTAGGATCACTGGTTGGAAACTACAATTCCAGTTTTATAATTTAAAAAAAGGGCAAATAGATTAACACTTTTTACAAGAGAAAAAGAACGACAAACAACAAAGTATTTTATCGAACACTTCAATCAAGATCCCCACGCATGCGGTAATCTAAAAATAATCAGGCATAAAAGAAACTTTACTGACAA